>NW_026042310.1:3930702-4225782 GCF_023856365.1 Brienomyrus brachyistius
TGTGGGCACTGCAGGCCAATTGCAGCCAGGTCACGGTTGGTGCTTAGTGCAGGTGAGGCTTAGGGGTCTGGGCCACTTGGTGACTGGTTGGTTGGTTATTCTTCAGAGGTTTGCATCACTTCATCAAACTTGACATTCACTAAACATGCGAAGTAACCAAAGCAGCAGTAACAGTATAAGAAATGCGGCATTTTCTGTCTAAATTCTGAATGTATACATCGGCTTCTGATGTTTAATTTTGTTCCTTATGTTGTTCCTTATATAACTGTATATTAATTCTCCCATTGCTCTCGTGCCACCTGGCCCCTCTCTGTGTCATGGTGACAGTACACAGACGTCACATACTAATAGTCAGTGGTCTGAGGACCAGATGTCCCTTTGAAGGCTTGTGTGCTACTGGGGGCGTTTTTGTTGACTTTGATGTGCCCGCCCCCCCCACGCCGTGGTGATCTGCAATGGCAGCATTGTTTGTTCACTCTCTGGTTTCAGTCCAATCGCCGCTGATCTTATTGTGCTGCATTGTCCCCCCACCTCTCCACACGTTGCCCCCTTTGCATCTTAGCTGCTAACCCTCCCTCCCAAAAAAGGAAAAAATTCCACCCCCACCCTGTGTTCATACTACAAACTCTTTCTGTTCTTGCATCATGTACCCTTAACCCTTCATTATTCTGATTAGCCTGTCGACTGTGCCCTCATGTCCCTCTTCTTCTCTGTTTACCACCCCCCCGCCCCCACCAGCTCCAGACCCAATCGCAGGCTGCACCACCCAGCACGCCCCCCCTCTCCCACCAACAGCAGCAGCTCCAGCTGCACCAGCAGCTCAGACTCCAGCTGCAGTACCAGCACCTGGCCCAGCTGGCGCAGTGCCAGCCTCCCACCACCGGGGGCAGCGGCACACCACCAACCCAGGGCCAAAGGGATGGCAAGCTCCTGGAGGTGATAGAGAGGAAACGGTGCCTATGTAAGGAGATCAAGGCACATCGCAGGCCTGACCGCAACCTGTGCAAGCAGGACAGTATGCCCATCCTACCCAGCTGGAGAAGGACACCGGAACCTCGCAAGACAGGCACCCCTCCCTGCCAACCCCCGGCCGTGCTGTGGGACACCTCCATCTGAGGCGGGGTGGGGTCCGGGGTAGGGGGCAGGGCACAGAAGGGAGCCAATGTGTGAATGAAAGGAATTGGGGTTTGGGGGGTGTGGTCAGGAGAATCAGATGTGATTGGATGGCGAGCACATGACCAGGATGGGACCCTGGCACCCATGGTTGGGTCAGTTTGTGGTCCTTAAGATGAAAATCCTCCCTCTAGCTGGACTGACAGAAGAGAGGACTAGGGAATGAGGGAGAAGAGAAGGAAAAGGAGGAATATAAGGAGTATGACCTCAACACTGGTTTCCCGGTGCCATCTGACGTAGGAGCTGGACAAGGCGAGAGGTGGAGTTCAGGTGCTGGGTCACAGCGGAGCTTATCGAGACGGAGGGACGGATGGAGACAGACACGGACGGAGAGAATCGCCGAGAGCATCTCTTAGCCCGAGCCACCCGAGTTTACGCCAAGAATCTGTACAATCCTACCTTGTTTTTAAAACACTATCTACTCTGTATCTCCTGCTGCTATAAAAGATGGCGAATTCAGCCGAATGCCTGAAAAAGAGGAGGCGGGTCTCAAAAAGGGTCCAAAGATAACGGAGGAGGATGTGTGAACGTGAAGAGAAAGCCAACAGTCCCGCCTTCATCCATTCTAGGTTCATCCAGCACGAGCCGATGGTGCAAGGAGTCGCGTCCACTCTGCCACTCTGAGCAAGGGCTTGCATCGGCTAACCCGTCACCGAGAGCCAATCACAGCTCAGTTCCCCATCCCGTCAGCGACAGCCAATCACGGCTCAGTTCCCCTTCCACGTTGTAGAAAGTCGCTGTTGCTCCAGCACATGGAAGGAACTCGCATCTTGAACGCAGCCACCGGTCACCGACAAAGGAAACAAGTGCTTTTTGAACACACTTTAAATTATTTTGTACAAAATTGCCAAAAGTCTCCAGTTAGCTTGATCCTTAAGATTAAAGTACGAAGCATACTCAGAAATTTCTTTTACTAGAAGCAGGTTGCTACGATTATTCTTTTTTGTTTGATTTGTGAATGATATTTAAACGTAAGTGGGAATCAATTAAAATTTAGTGGGGGGGGGGGGGTCCTAGGGTTTCTGGGTGTAAAACACTGGGGTGGGTGGTCGGGTGGGAAACATGGGGGGAAAAAGTGTAGATACTGTTTTGGGATGATATGAAAGTGTATGGGTTTGTTTAAGCGGAGATTCGACAACTTAATACCACCTTTTAATGAGCACCCGGACCACCGCAGACAGTAACATTTATTGATACTGGGCACAGTGAGTGTCTTTTTCGTATGACGATTTTCTACTTTTGGGAATTAATCATCAGGCATTGTTCGGGACGGGCGTGTTGTTTTCACGGCGTTATATCCCAGTGTCTTTAGACTCCTGGCAGACGTGTCTTGTTCGCGATAACGTTAGATCAACGTTGTGAGAACGTTACGCGCAATCGGCCGACAGCGCACGACAACCGCTTCGCCACAAGGTGGGGACACTCCGCAGCACATTGCAAATATAACGTCATGTGCAAAAACCTTTTATTACTCTTTACACAGTATAATTATGTTTTTTAATGATATATTTATTTTAGAACACTGCTGAAATTATTTTAGTCATATTAACTGTACAAAGAAATACAGAACCAGTTAAATGATTCCACAGACAACGTAAGGCCTATTACAGTGTCTCTAAAATTGTTCTTTCAATTTCTATGTATTGGACCCACAAGGTGTAATACAGTTCACAGACGTGATGTTTATTCAGAAATGTTTTTTGTTGGACATTGACCTGTCAAATAACTTCCCTTAGCGTTTAAAATAGTCAGTTTACCACTCCGACTCTACAGTGTCAACCCGCTGGGTCCAGACTAATTAGATCTGAAACCCCAGTTGGATCGAACCTCTCTCACACCCGGATAAAGCCTAACATATGCAACCCGGTATAAATTCGCCCCGACCGATCAGAACCATGTGAGCGGGGTTTCACCATATTTGGACCGGCACTTTCGGCTCGATGTACTCAAATCCCTTTGTATAACAGAAAAGATTCATGTTTGTGGATCTTTCACTCCACGAAACACTGAAACCGTAATGAGGGAGAATGCTGGATAAACTCCAATGAAAAGTAATGTATGTTAGAATATCTCATAGAAATATACAAGGATTATATTTAAAATATATATGCTATATGCTAAACTATATTTAAAGTATCTATTGTCTATCTATTCTTGTCACGTTTATAGATCTGAGTTATGCATTTATTGTACCATATATCATAACATCCCGATGGATTAAATCACATATTACTTTTTCAAGGGAGAATCGAGCAGCTCCGTATCGGGTCGCCGGTCCTCGGCGGAGTTTGAGCCGCGGGATGGAACTGCGCGTGATAAACTGAACTACAATCGTTGCCATAATTTTGTACCGTTCATACGCGTATTTGTTTGCTATTTCAGCGAATGAATCTAGTTCCCATTTAATATTTGGAGTTTTTGAATACGTGTATCTTTGGCTATGATTATCGTTCCTGAAGAAATAATGATAATTTATATTATAATTATTGTTCCATATATAGAGCTATTTATGGTTTTTGTCTTTTTAAGGGTTAACGTTCGGAAAGATGAAGGGTACACCTCATTAATTGTATTTAGTGAATGTGAAATGGAAACCGGAGGGAGAGGAAAATACCGCAATTTATAGGCATATAAAGGTGGGCTTTTCTGGCTTATGGAGCGCAAATAATGCCAAAATGAATTATATTTCAGAAATATTATTGAAATATGTGTCAAAATAGGTACATAAATTCACGTAAAATGAAACGATGTAATCATTTCAGTCTATTTTTATTTAGACCTACTCAATGTCATCAACTTGGTTAAATTACACGGAAGACCCGCCCCGTTAAATCTGATCTCGCACAGGTTTAAAAATCCGACGGAGTTTAAAGTTACGACGTGTATGTCTTGGGTGAATAAGAACAGACTGAAATGAGCGACACAAATCTGCGTGCAGGTGAAAGGAAACGGTGGGGCGTTTTGATGAATGTATGTGTGCGGACATGTATGCGCATTAACCGGGGTCTGTTTACGCTCCACTTTTCCTTCCAGGGCTGATTCATTCGTGTCTAACAGTGTCTGTTGGCCGCTGCGTTTTTGCTGCTTCTACCACGTTTTGTTTATTCCTAGGACTAGCCTTGTCAAAACACTGATTTTCCAGTTTGTATCTCTTAAATTATAGATGAACACAACACTGTAAGACGGCTTAGAAATGGGATCGCGACAATTGCTTGTTAAGTTCTGGTGGAAAACTCAGGACGTCTCGCTAAACCGGGTCTAATAAATAGAGGTTTCATAGTGCTTCTATGAGGGGGATTGGTCTTATTTAAACCAATGAAAATTTAGGGTAGGGTGCTGTCTGCCAATCAAGGCCGATCTATTGATAATATTAACGATTGGCTACGTCCAGACTGTCCTAGGGGTTTATTTTCTAAAAACGTAGGTTCGGAACAATGTTGTTTTTTATATTTATTGACGATTTTTGATAACAGAACTCAATATGTCGTTTCTCTGTGTTACATACAGTATGTAGATTATTTATGAACCAAGGCCTGTGCAACGCAGCGTCCGGACCGCTTTGCGAGCCTCCTGGTGTGCCCATTCGGATTTTTTTTTATTATTTATCTTGTTCGCAATATTTTCCGGAAGTGTACATCCAAACGAGAGTTTCTGCTTTTATCCATCTTGAGTCCCAGCCCTAGAGTGCCATAGCTGTGACGTACCCGTCATGGAACCATAACTGCTGAGATATACAGGCCGTTTACCAGGCGCGTGGGCACTATGACGACACGCCCGCGAGACGCGAATTAAGAAATGATATATACATAAAACATGATCTTGGTTTTCTGTCCGTGCCTTTGAAATCGTCGGACTTGCTTTCAGTAAATCTACCCAGGTAATTCTGAGAGCTTATCTCAGAAAACCTGTTATACAAACGGTCAGACACATGTAGTATAAATCGTTGGTTAGTAGATGATCTTTCTGGTGAGCACCAGGTTTATGAACTTGTGGACACAGTTTTGTTTGGTGGATTGGTTGGGGGGGGGGGGCATGGTATTTTAAGGTCATCTTAACTGTGGGCTTTCCTGTAATTTTTTGCATGAAGTTGGACTATTTGGTTGAGAATCTGTTTGCTGGATTTATGCAGTAAATCTCTGTGGTTCTTGTAGGAGAAAAAAATACAAAATGATACATTAAATCGACGTACAGTTCTGACGGCTTATTTCTTGATGTGAACTTTAATAATCGCCCTGACTCATATGGAACTCTTAAAGATGCCTTAGATATGATGATAAGATCATCAGGGTAGAATGACGATGAGCACAGGTTTGGAACTGAAATCATGCCATGTATAGCACCGCCCACCCACCGAGGAGACCAGGGATTGGTCAGGGGTGCCGCTGGAGGCTTTGGGTCCCATGCAAGTATATCATGATAGGCTCCCAACCCAGATATATCCAATTATATTAACATTTTTATACGGACGTTTTTTAGGGTCTTTACGGTGCCCTCGACTCTGGTAGCCTATGAAATCACAGAGGCTCTGCCCTTGACTCTGGTATGACATCACAGAGACTCGGTGGACCGCCGTCAATGTAAGCGGAAAAAAAAATCATGAATTATTTATTCTGATTAGAATCTGCTGGTCCTCCCCCCATTAAATACAAACATTTTATATGCTGCTGGTTATTGATCATAGTCTTGGAAGTGAGAGCCTCCAGTGGGAGGTTCCAAATAATAGACCAACTTAACTTAATCTTTCTCCTCCATTAGTTACGCAGAGAAAGGATCTCTATGGACTGCTCAGTTGTGAGGTACTATCTGTGAGTATAAATATTACAGTGTATTTACCTGTCTCTTCTCTCTCTCCGCCCCACACATGAAGTTCAGCCCGTCGCATCTTGACCGGCATTGGAGCTACGCTTTTTCACATTTGCGACAAGATCTTCCCATAACTGCGGTCTTGTCATCCAGCTAACTTTGATCATTCCTGTTGTAGCATACAAAGGGCTCTATAATCCAAGGGGAACGTATCGGTAATACAGGCATCATAAAAGATTCATTTGGGCGAACAGGATCGATCTGACGTCGTGACGGGTGTCTGAGTCGCGGAATGTTCCTAGTCCAGCGTGATGCTAGCTGTCCGCCGGCTGTACCGGCTGGTTTTCGAGTGATGAAACCTTGCAATACATTTGCAGTCCTGACGGGCTCCTGGACTCTGCCAAATTGAAAGAGCGTTCATGTTTTGGTCCAGCCCTCATGACTAAATAAAGGCACCACATTCGTATGTTATGGCAGCGTATTAACTACATGGTGTGACGGTTTATATAATTGTTAGGGTACTAATTTGTGTCTTTTGGATCGGAGGGTGGGAGGGGGGGCTGGATACGTTTAGGTCTTAGCACCTTCCGCTACCGGTGATTGAAATCATCCTAGGACTTTTTTGGGAAAGTGTTGCATCTGGTTCTGTCCGTGAAGATGAATGAAGTAGACGTATTTCAGTACTTAACCCTATGAAGCATATTATCTCTGAATTACTGAAATGTTTGTTAGTATGAGCTGAAATAAAGCTTTTCAAGTGAACACGCGTCTGTCTGCTGATTGTTCCTGACAAAAAGAGCGTTTATGTGTTTGTACTTCTATTTTTTTGTTATGTGAATGATCAATAAGAGAAAAATCTGTCCTGAAACCCGTCTTTGTGAACGTATGTGTGTGCGTGTGGACCTTCTCCTCAGTTAGCAACCTGAGAAGCCGGCAGACAGGACGGTCATAGAAATGGGGGGGGGGTTATGAGATGAGTATACAAGGGCAGGGCCACAGCCCTGAGCTGGATGGTATGATTGGGCCACAGAGTGCCCCCTCCCCATCACTCACAGATTCAAAACATATTGTAAGATAATGATAAGGTTGGCTCCTCTGAAAGTATTATGGCCCCTTTCAGGTCCCCCGCCTTTAAAAAAATCCTAGAAATCCCCCTGTGAGTCCAACACAGACCTGAGGAGGGCTAACAGCAGATATAAATCACAAGGGATTCTGGGAAATGGGAATGGCTTGTCACAGATTCCCAGCTTTTCGGTGACTGTAGCAGCGACTCACGGCTAAGGGTTTAGTGTTCAGCATTTAACATTTGCCCAAACATCTTGATGCCTCATGATCGCGTTACACACACGGAACACGGAAGCCATCTTTTTTTTTCGATGATCCTGCCGCATTACGGGAGGCTGATTAGTGGCGTGATAAACTATTCATGGCTGCGTTCAGGTTACGATGCACTGGGTCTCTTTCCAGAAAGGTCCCCGCCTATGTTGCGCTCTTACCTGCTGGCACGAATGAAGTGATTTGCCGAGTCACCCCTGATTAGACACCGTGGTATGGATTGCCGTCAAGCCTTACTCACTGGGGCTGGTGTGGGCAGTTCCGCGGATTAATGCTGCATCATAGATTTTCCCAGAAGGCCATGCTGTCCAATAGTAGCAGTGCTGTACTGCTGATAGTCCTATAGCAATCTGCCCAGTTCAGCAGACTCTGTTCTGAAGACTGGCCTAAACAAACTGTTTGACCCAAATAAAGCCCAGAACGTATATATTATTAATTACCCTCATTAAACTATCTGTGGGTTCTGGAAAATGTCAGCAGATCTCTCGGCAAGATGGCGCATTTGAAGGACGCCTTGACCATCATCAATCATGATTCAGCTGCTATATACTGAATCAACAATAATTGGTATGATCTGCACAGAGATCTTTTCCGATTGGCTAATTTATTGTAAATATTCAGGCCTCCTTGAAACTTCGAATTCCTAGATGATGATGATGATGATGATGATGATGATGATCATTATGATATTAAGGCACAGGGAATACTGCAAGTCATCGATAATCACTTTCATTTCTGCTGATAAAATGCTACTGGTCTACTGATTTTTAAAAGCACCTCAATACATTTAATAGGCACATCCTATAAAATATTCAAAGAGCTTGAAACATCTACACCGACTCACACTAGAGGCTCATTTTCACTTGTGTACGAGCAAAGAGATATCATACCCCCCATGCAGACAGAGGGATGAAATCATGACCACCCCAGTAACAGTAAACGACACCTGCATGGCCAGCCACATCAACACTTGTAAGAAATAGTATTCTAGACTGCTGCAGTCAAGTGCCTGAATTGCCTCGATTCTTATCTTCACAGACCAGTTTCACTTTGTCTCGGGGGGTGAGCTATACTTGCTGGAGGGGGGGGGGCTGTTCGATCAGTCCTGGGTTGGAGATTTTGCACCCCAGGAAAGAGATCCCATTGTTAGTCTTTTGGGCCCCTTGTCATCATTTTAACTTCCCTCCCTGGCTCCAAACCCAATGTTTTGCCTCCGCATGGGAGGGTCCCCCGGTATATTGGTATATTGCAAAGAAATACCCCCCCCCCCCATCAAGGGACCGGCCCACCTGAGATCATTCCCAAACTCTCCCCGATGGTCAGTTCTCCCCCTTAGCCATTCCTGCGTCCCTGGAGGTTAGAAGCGGATAGAAGATGCGTAGTGTCCAATTACAGTTGCGGTTACATTGCAGTTGTCGGATCTGCCATAAGGGGATGCTGCAGACGAGCAGTACCCGCCAAGCGCATATGCGCTGTCTTGCTGCAAAACGGGATCGAACTGAGATGGGGGTGTTGGCTTCCTACAGCGTTAATGTATTACGCCGCTCAGGCTGTCGATACTATGTGACAAAATAAACACTGCATTTCACGGGACACCCTATCACTGGATCGAAACTGTTATTTAACTATCATTGCGGTGCAAACACTTTTATACGGTTTGTCTGCCTCTACTGAAATACATTGAAAAGAAATGCTATTTTAAATAATAAAAAGGCAGATCAAACAATTAGTTTTAATGTTTAAAAAATACTTTGCACTGGCACGAAAATGAAATGAGCAAGTACTGTAGTAAGCGAACCCGGATTATAATTTTTTTTGCTGTTCTTATATTTTGGTATACTCAGCCTCACCTTGCTAAAAGGCGAACGTTTCATCGACCGGTGTACTCTGCAACATCAGTTATCGCTATAGATAGTTAAACTTTACTACAGATAAAGTAATTTCCTTTGATGCTGTTAATCAATAGTGAAACGACAAAAAGAAAATATCGATGCTTGGTGTACAAGAAGGTAAGCGACGTGTTCGGATGAATCCGTCATATTTGCGGGGAAACCCGTCGTCGAAACGTGCGGCGAAATAAGACGTGGAGTTGAGGTCCGTACATCCATTTATTGGCTGGAAAATAGAAAGCGCGTGCGGGGGGAGCTTTCCTGGCTTCTGTCGGATTGGTGTGTGTGTGTATGTGTGTGTGTGTGTGTGTGTGTGTGTGAGAGAGAGAGAGAGAGAGAGAGAGAGAGACGGACAGAAGGAAAAAGAGAGAGAGAGAGCAGGGGCGGGGGCGAACAAAGGCTGGGTTTAAAAGCCGGAGACTATTTTACTGCAATTTCAGTCCGTATATAACTGTACCAGTTTCCCGGGGTTAATAAAGCGTCTTGGTGTCCTGGAGAAAGTACCGCTACTCCGCCTTTTAGAACATTAGTTCGCACAGGCCAGACAAACGTGTCTCTTTGGTATTTGGGTTTAATTAAAGCTGCTCGGATTACGCACGCCGTGGTTTGCGCTGAACGTGTCTCCTCGTAGACAGAGATGGCAAAGGATGGGGAAAAGGAGACGTGCGGCGAAGTCGTGGACGGGTGGAAGGAGTTCTTTTGGAACCCTCGGACGCACGAGTTTCTGGGCCGGACGGCGAGCAGTTGGGGTGAGTCTGGGGGCCCGGGGATCCCCCTCTTGCGCCGTGATCACCGACAGCATTACGCGTCCGGGAACGCTTACGGTGCACTTTGGTTGCACTGAAATGTGCGGGCATATGACGTTTGTACAGCAGGTGTGACTTACTTAATTTCAAAAATAAAAACTGAAGTTACTTTTTTTGTTTGTTAAGTGGCGCAATTGATTGTAATACTCAGATCTATGGATGCGCAGCGTACGGATCGCGCTTTCCACCTGAGTCGGTGCAACTCCAGATAGCTGTGCTAGCAGTCCAGTATTAAGGACCTCCACTGGGAAACGGGCAACAGCCGGCAAATGCTGCCGGCGCACTTCTGTTATTAAATTATTTAGGGGATCTGTGTGCGCAGTGCATCTTCTTTTACGGAGAGTTAAGTAAGCTTATGTTCAATGTACACTACTAACTAGCTACATTCCTGGGCTGAATCCTAAATACAGCCGGCGGTCAGCACGTGATTTGCTGGGGATTAAAATTCCGCCGGTAAATTGTACCGTTATCCTCCTGTTGAAGAAAAATATACCTGCAAGAAAAGAAGCCACACCGGTCTGATTTTAAATGCGTGCAGATCTGTACGTAGAAATCAGGGGAAAACAAAAAACTCCGATGGTCACCACACGCACAATCTTAAATGATACCAGTGGGGACATTTGTGAGGATTTCTCCAGAAGTATATCCTCGGGGGTCCATTTTCATTTGGACGCCATTTGAAATATAAAATACGGAAATATTATCACTATTTGCTTCATATATATCAGCACTAAGATTTCAATTTACTCCATGCACCACGTGAATGACAATTGAGAAAGAACGTAGCAAAAAAAAAAAATCACATTTTCGCTACCTGAAGCTTTTACCCAGTGTTATCATCAGTAATGTGCACCATGTATGACATCGGCCCGTATATCGCGCTTCATTAAATTTAATTATTCAATCAATGTGTGCCTTTTATAGCAACGCGACAATTATAATGACATTGGCGCGCTTAATCTGATTTAATCCGACAGGGGAATTTTACTTGTGTAACCACAACCTCTGCTCCCGGTTCGTAAGTGTAATTCGGTTTTAATCCGCATCTGAGAATCCCAGAGTTTGGGGGGGGGGTCCCTTTTCAAGCAGCCAGCTCTCAATATAACACTAAACCTTACCATATTTCCCTGGCTCTTGGCGACATTAAATCAAATAGACAACCTGAAAATATCATTATCCCGAAAGAGCCTTGATTTATGACACTCGAATTAAGGTACGCGAAGCCGTTTCGTGAATGTGGTCACCATTAACAGCGCGCAAAATCG
Source organism: Brienomyrus brachyistius (assembly GCF_023856365.1). Lineage (NCBI taxonomy): Eukaryota > Metazoa > Chordata > Actinopteri > Osteoglossiformes > Mormyridae > Brienomyrus > Brienomyrus brachyistius. The sequence goes on from NW_026042310.1 coordinate 3,941,974, forward strand.
CCCGAAGACAAATGAGCAGAGTGCAGTCGCGTGTGGGTAGGAGCTCATTTATCTGCTGCATGTGACAGGAATTGCTGCTTTTAAATGATATGCATACGTTTGTGGATGAGTAACGGTGAAAAGTGTAACAGAATCGTTTTCGTCAATAAAAGGCGAGATTAATTCGTAATTTTTGATGAATTATGTATGGGTGGTGGGATAATTGGATGAGGAAGTGTATTAGAGAGGAAGTGCATTAGAGATCAAAGGGTAGCGGTGCAACTGTACCCTCCGTTTGAAGGGGGGTTTTGAGAGGACCCGTCTCCGTCGGCGAGTGCGGCTGCGCGTGCGCGTGCGAGCGAACTCTGGACATCTAGCACAGCGTTTCCACGCGCATAACGTTAGGAGCACAGAGATAATTGTATCAGTGTCTCTATTTTCAGATCACTTCTAACCGACTTACAACCACATGCTGATTCGCATTCTCGTGTGTTCCCCGTATCAAACAGTCTGTGGTCAACTTCTTGCTGACAGAAAGGATATTGACAGGACGTAACAGACACGGATAGGACTGTAGAAAAAAAACACCGGTAACGATCTATTTGAACACAAGACTATTGGATATTTAGTTAAATAATTAAAGCTGCATAAACAAATCCGTAAGAAGGGACACTTCTGATACTCGTCACGGTAAAACCGAGTCAGTGGAAAGGAGGACAGGCTTGGAAGGGGAATTGGAAAGACTGTTGATTGCTCTGGAGTAAGTTTGCTCACTCCCTGCTCGGAGGACCGCTGTCCTGGATAAGCCTGGCTCATTAAAGCTTGTTAATTAGGCTATTTCTGAAACGGGAAGCCCGATTTCCGTGCGTTCCCTGAGCTTTAGATGCCGCAAAGCTTCGCTAATGGGCCCGTTTTAACGAGCGTCCAGACCCCTTCCTGGAGATAAAGTAACCTTGGTCGTGCTGCGTTCTCCAGCGTCACCTCAGTGAGGGGGACCCTCCGAGACACTGGACCAAAAAAAAAAAAAAGATTTTCCAATTGATTTAGCTTGTTATAGAATCAGTGATTACCCAACAACTTAGTGACAGGGGTTAAGGCGCCATTTTGGAGGATGTAAGGAGAGGGGGAGGGGCATGTTTATCGATTGGATATTGACAGCCGTGGCAGCCAATACCTGAGCACAATGGAGTGTGACACGCACGTCCCCGCAGCCCTACAGTTTTGTTAAGCTGTGTCTCCTGAACGTGACTTATATTGCCCCGGGGCACCAGAAAGAGGGGAGGAGTTAGGGCAACTCCAATGGTCCCTGAGTGACAAGAGGCCCAAAAAATTGTAAAAATCGGAATGGTTATGGTTGGAGCCCATCTTGGGTTTAGTCTAATACACTGTAAATGCATCACAGATAACGCTCCTGTACAGGCATATTTATAAACTGCCTGTATGATATTCTCCATTACATGGTGACCTTTCACATCCAACTACATCATCGCTAATCAACAAGCCCCATTGATCTATGAGTAATTGACTTGCAGAATCAGAATCAATTCGTTGTTCTTAATAAAGGTGTGATTGAATCTGGAAAAACTGGTTATGGAAAAAAAAAATCAAACCTTATGTCAGAGTGAGCATTTAGATATCACTTGTAGCTTTTGAGGTACGGAAGGCATTATATTTGTTGGAGTGGGACATTTTCATATCCAGGTCATCTTCTGGTGTCATGGAGACTGCGGGTCATCATTGGTTAGAACAGATTGGGACAAGGGTTGTAGTCTGTCTATACAACCTTGGGCTATATTTTGGTAGCAATTTCTCACCCGTCTCACATTCAATACGTGTAAATTCTGAATTGCCTTTCGTTTCTGACAAATGTCTGCGTCCATGACATTCTCAGATATTGTTAGTGTGACTTTGATTAAATTTTAATTTGTCAGGCATACAAATCATCCATCCTATTTTTAAAGTGCGATGACAGGTTCATGCTGTCCTGTTCCATGCTTCCTGTGATCTGTTTCCTTGTACTAATGTGCTGAATGCTTTGTGACTGCGATATTATTTGTAAACATAGCAGGTTATAGATGCCTGAGAATGAATCACCTCCTGACTTTTCACAACTCTGGCCCTAAGTGAAGCGCTGCTACGCACCTATTTCTGGACATGTGGCACTAAAATGAGATATTCTGTAACCAACCATGGATGTAGCTCACTGGGTTTAGCAGTGCGAGACAGGGAATGGATTAAATATTCAAATCCCACTTAAATGATGTGAGAGCTGCAAATGGAAGCTGTAACAGGGAGGCAGAGAGATGTACAGCCAGAAAGACTCGGGGAAGGACTCATCGGTGCTGTACGAGTCCCACATTTAGGTTATAACTTGGGTACTTAGTTTACATTGTCCTTGCAGGACCGACATGTTGTTGGTTACACAGAAACTATCACGTGATCTATTGATCCTACGAAACCCCAGCAATCATATAGCCAATCCCTTTCCCCTGTTACACCCTACCCTATCCCCTCTCTGGATTTATAATTTTGAAATGAATCAGATCTGGAGAGCTATTCCACGAAGCAGGATTTCTCAGTTATCTGGGTTAGCTTAAGCTAGAAATCACGATTGTCTGATAAGAGTTTGGGTAAGGAACATTCCCATTGGACAATCATGATTTCTATCTTAAATTAACCCAGTTAACTGAGAAATCTTGCTTTGTGGAACACCCCCTAGGATTTCCAAGTTAGCTGGATAACTTAAGCCAAATGTGTGCCAATAGGAAGAGAGGCAAGTGATATTCCTATTGGACAACCCTTACATTTGGCTTAAGTTACCTGCTTAATGAAGAAATCTTGCTTTGTGGAATACCCAACAGGCATTTTGAGCAACATTCCATGTGTTTCAGCACTCTGTTACCAGGCCACATGTCCGTGCATCGCGTCTGAACAAGCACTTGCCGTGCTCATGAGTGTTCGCTTTGTTGTATGCATACCCCTTTAGGCACCCCACTTGAAAATACCGTAATTTAATTCCGCCTGAATTATTTTATCCAGAGAAACTTAATTAATATACTAACCTCGTGGAAACAGAGAAAAAACAATTGTACTGGGTTCGTCTATCAGAGGAACATGAACAGAACATCCCCCTAACCATTTAGATTTAATCCCCCACTGACTTACACAGAGTCACGAATAAACTTCGCATAATCGCTCGTTTATGAATACCAGTTTAATTAGCTCTTTCAAATATATTATTCTGTAATGTGAACTGGAGGCGAAGGAAACAAAATGGAAAGAATATGGAAGGAAAGGCGAGAGAGATTGGGGCTTTAGGAGAAAAGAGGATTATGGCTTAACCGAGTCTGTTTTGACGTACGGTGAGTGGCGTGATGGTTGCAGTGAGAGAACAAGTGAAGGGATATGGGGCACGGCAAAGAAAATAACACACTTCATATGTCGTAATTTACATTAAAAAAATACATCCGCTTGGACATTTAAAGGGTCTTAGCAGTCGCGTTTTTAGGCTGTCATTTAAATCTTGGTTTATCGGGAAATATAAGTTTGGATATTTGGGGAATATTCAGTAAAGTGCTTTGTCCATTGGTACGACAGACGTCGCATCTCTGGTCCACGCAGGACCACAAATGCAGCTCCGCCAACTGGTGCGCCACCTGTCACACCCGCTGCACGAGCGGCTGCGCCGTGGCGCCATGTCCGCCCCCCGTCTCCGGATATGCAGCGTCCAAATACATCCACCTTATGTGTACTGCTCAATGAAATTGCTCAATGTACTGACTTTTATAACGCTTATCGTTTCTGGCTCCGTCCGTCGCCTAATTATTTGGAAGACAACCAATGCATTATGTGCACCCAGGACTTACATGTGTAATATTTATGGTACCGTATTACTATTTGCCGAGAGAATTTGTAAATATATATTGTCTCTTGGATCAGATAGACACCTTGGCAGCAAAAGCAGGTTAAGGATTACTGCGTAAAAACGTTAAATAAGCACGCAGGAAATTACCACGACATAAACAGTAAAGTGAGATCGTACTTAGGCTATAGGTGAGGTTTTTAAAATTACTTTAGGCTGGCATCATCGAAAGCATTTCCCATCATTATTTGATTAAAGACCTCCTTGTACTGCAACCCGTGATCGTATAGCTCCGATTGTAAGGGATACACGTTTTATTGTTTATAATCTTTGTTAATACATATAGTACAGGATTAGTTACAGGTCTCTTCCTGCAGTGCGTTTCATTTCGTACAGTAATAATTCACCAAACAAAATTCTCAAGCAAAGGGTCGAGTCAGCAGTGTTCGTAATTCACTTTCATCAGGAAAACCACAAAGCTACACACTCGCTCCAAATTAAGTGTTTTGTGGTGTCGGCATGAACGTTTTTTGTTTGCAGGCGTTCCTTTATGGCCCGCGACGCAGAAATAAATTTCGTTGTGGGTTCGGGGACCCAACAGATAGGTCCCTTTCGGTTGATTTTACCTACCAGTGGGTCCCTGGTGCCATTTACACCGTTGACAATTTTATCCCATCATGCATTTACAGAAACCGTTCGATTGTAAACACCTTGCTTTGTACTTTAAGTCCGATTCCTTGACCGCCCTAACCCGGCAGCGCTGCCTTGGGGATTACGGAGTAGTGACTGACCCTGGCCGTCTCCACCCCGCCAGGTCTCATTCTTCTCTTCTACCTGGGTTTCTACGTCTTCCTGGCGGGGCTCTTCGTACTCACCATGTACGTGATGATGCAGACGCTGGATGACTACAAGCCCACGTATCAGGACAGACTGGCCACGCCGGGTAAAACACGCACGTGCTTAAATCCATTTTCTGCTTCAACAAAAAAGTACGTTAAAAGCCGGAGTTGCAAAAAAAAGAATAAAAAAATTTGGGGGTAACTTTATATCCTTAAAGACATAACATCAACTTGACGGAAGCTAAAATGAATAATATTTTGAGACACGTGTATTTAACATGTTTTCGCAACGATGGAAAGAGTTGTACACACTCACGCAGAGAAATTAAAGATTTGTATGCTCTTTGAAATCAGGCATGATGATCCGGCCTAGGGGAGAGGAGATGGAGATTATCTACACCATGGACCACACCGAGAGCTGGGATATGTATGTTCAGGCTTTGGACAAGTTCCTCGCCCGTGAGTACAACCCCCCGCCCCTGAATATCAGTATTTCCGGTCGGGTTATGGGTCAGCTGACAGGCTCCTGTGGACGAGTGACGTGACCCCGTCTGTCCGCGATCCCCCTGCCCAGCCTACAACGACTCCTACCAGGCGCTGACCAATGACGAATGCGCCCCTGACCGCTATTACGTCCAGGAGGACAGTGGAGAGGTGCGCAACAACCCCAAACGCTCCTGCCAGTTCAACCGCACCCTGCTGGAGGAGTGCTCCGGGGTGAAGGACCGTTACTATGGCTACAACACTGGCAAGCCCTGCATCCTCATCAAAATGAACCGTGTAAGTTAATGGGAGGGGGTGGGGGAGTTACAGGAAGGTAAATGATCTGGGGAAACCTGTATCAGCTTTCCTCCTCATTTAAGCTAACAGTCTATCTTTGTCAGTCTTCTCGACATGGTTTAATTGGAGCACATCAGAAAACAGTCTTTTCTGGTATCTTTGGATGTTGTAGGCACAAGGTGTGTAGTTTCTGACAGTTAAATGGTTTAAGGTGATGTTTCTTAGTGCAGTTTTTGGGGACCCTTCTCTCCCCCCCCTCCCCAGACGGTCGATTTTTTTATTTTTATTTTTTTGCTTCCTCCCAGTTCCCAACCAAATGGGAACACCGAATGCCTGGAACAGGTGTGTTGGGAGCTGAGAGGGAGCAAAAATGTGTACCGTCTGAGGGTCTCCAAAGACTGGACTGAGGAAGGAAACAGGGAAAAATGCACTGAGCACTGAGGTAGCAGAGAGTTTGCTGCAGAGAAAAACGAACACAATGGTCAGCTGAAGAATGTTGTAATCAAGGTTGAAGTTTCGGAGACTGCGGTAATAGGGTCGCCAGTGGAAATTAAGCTGGGAAGTATTCGGTCAGTCACTGCAGGTGGTTGACAGTGAAATGGGCAGATATGATGTGATAACTGACAGTGTGAATTGTTACTAAATGGCACCCCGTCACGCCCCAACCCCTCAGGTTATTGGCATGGTGCCAGGAATCCACGGGCAGTCTCCGTATGTAAGATGTGATGCTAAGGTGAGCCCCCCCACCCCGCATGCCTTTCATCCCTAATAATATACTTCAGCCAACAATTTTAACCGAAGTCCTTTATGTTAGATATGTTACCATTCAGCCAGTTGGAATCCTTAACCGTAGCTCCCCCTGCTGTCCTACCCCGGTATTGCCGTGGTCTCACTGTGGCTCACTAACCACCCCGAGCATCTGTTTGTACCTCTTTTGTTCTCCTGTTTGTTCAGCTGGAAGCCTTTGTGTGTGGCAACCTGAGCGCAGCTCCCTCCTTAACACCACTGAAGTACTTAAGCGTGTTTATTTCGTTTTCACATTTCTGTTCCAAGTGGGGTCATGCCCCCCCCCCCCCCCCCCCCCCACACACACTCTCTCAAAAACCTTAATCGCAAACCTTTCGTTCCACTGCTCCTCTTCGCGACTTTCGCTTTTTGGTACGAAATCGCCAGAGACTACTACGCGAGGATGGATTCAGCCCGCCGTAAATGTACGAGTGCCACGACGGTATGGAATCCATGTTTGACTTTGAAAGCGTGTCGGCCTAAATGGGATTCCCGTGCGGAGATCGCGTGCTTCACGACCTGGTCGCAGTCTGTAAGACAAACAGTATAAAGAATATTCTGCTGATTAACGATTAGCTGAATTATGTAGTAAAGTGAGGATTGGTGTTCAGTCCGCTTGCAGAGCTTGGTATTTTAATGAAATTCAGATTACCTGCTCAGGGTAACCTAAAGGGTAATTAATTCCTTCTAAGCCTGGATTCAGCACATTCTAAATTAAAAGGCCATTTAATCGGCATGCTATCTGAGGTCAACAGCGGTACTGTAGTATCGGCTACATTTCGGTTTCATTTGCATACAGGATGAGGCATCACCTGGTTCAGCGCTTATGTTACACGTTCATCACAGGCAGAAAGTGGAGATTTGATATGGGGATTTAAATGTTGGCCTAATCGTAGTTTGGGATGGGGGTTAGGACGATGCGTCATTGATTCAGGGATACAAATACAGACGCTACTCTACTTACGAATGAGTTACGTTCCGAACGGCCGTTCGTAACTTGAAATGTTCGTAAGTCGTCATTCAACACCATTTTAAGGGTTTACTTAAGTACAAAGGACTGAGATGCTGGGAGTACGCACGCTACGCTGCTGCGCGGCGGGAGTAGCGGCCAGAAGTCGTGCCAGGCGGAATTAGCGCGCAGAAAAAAAATTTGATGTTACAGGAAACGGGAGCCCAGTGAACACAATTTGGACTTACAGTCCTCTTCGTTGGTGTGTCTGAAAGTTCGTAAATTGAAAGTTTGTAAGTAGAGGAGCGACTGTATAGGCTGAAACCCCCCCCCCCCCCCCCCAAAAAAAAAAAAAAAAAAAAACATGGTCCTAACGCTTACTGTCTCCCTGCCCCCAGAAAGAAGACAGTGGCAAGATCTGGGAGTTGGCTTACTACCCCCCGAATGGGACCTTCAACCTGATGTACTACCCGTATTACGGCAAGAAGGCCCAGGTGAGACCTGCTGACTCGAACCCACAACCAGCCGCCATTAATGTCAGCTGCCAGCCATTAGCTGCTGTCCTGTGTTTTAATGTTACAGATCCCGAGAGGCGGACTGATGATGTAATGGGGGGGGTTGATCTGTCATGGCTGCCTTTTAACAGTCCAAACATCTCACTGACGTGTTCAGCATCACAGTGAATGCGATCCTTCATCTGATTTAATGTTTCTTGACATGTAATTTAAAGTTAATAAGGAATATGTAGTTGTTTTTTATTTTTATTGTACCTAATTTACGTACTTGGGTCCTGGGAGAAACAAGCTAATCGAATAGTTGCCATGATGTCATCATTGCCATGGCGATTGATGAATGGGCGGTACTGTGTGCTGCCGCCGTAAACATGGGCATCTGTACTGATCATCCTGCTCTAGGCACCGGTTTGGCCCCTGGGGCTCCGGTCCCGGTTGGCAGCCACAGCTGAGCTAAGCTGCCCTAGTTCCAGGGGTTTGTTGTCTCTGGGCCACCTGCCCCCTCCCCAGATGTTTCAAAAATAGGATAAATAGCTTAGCATGTACAGTAGCTAGCAAGCTGGTTAGCGGAACGTGCTGCTTCAGTATCTCCTACACAGGGAAGAGATTTATTTAATATTTTGTGCAGTTACTGTTTGTGACCAATAGGGGAGCTCTCAATCTCGGGGGGGTAACCTGATGGCAACAGGGTGACAACAGCCTCCCATGTTCATGACTCGAAAATAGAAATGTTCTCTCTCCCCCCTCCCCAGGTAAACTACTCCCAGCCCCTGGTTGCTGTCAAGTTCCTCAACGTCTCGTACGACGCCGACATCAACATCGAGTGCAAGATAAACGCCAACAACATTGCGCCCCCGAGTGAAAGGGACAAGTTCGCTGGACGGGTGGCGTTCAAGCTCAGAATCAACACCAGAGTCTAACCGGGTGCACACTGAGACAACCCCCACCCCCTCCCCCTCCTGCACATGCACACACCTGCACACTGTACACACAGAACCAGGCACCAGCAACAGCGCCCACTAGCAAATTTTACAAAAAAAAAAAAAAAAAATGGAAATTTGGGGATGATTTTTTTTTTCCAGTCACCTGATGTGCCGCCGCGAATGTGTCTGAATGCTGGTGTTGTTGCAGTGGCATGAAGATAAACCCAAATCTGTGCTGTTTTTATCCTCCCCCATTATCCCCCAACATCGCCCCCCTAAAAGTCCTTATACGTCACTAAATTTAATTAGGTACATTCTGCAAAATGAGACCCCCCCCCTAACTTGCAAAGAATAGCAGAAAATAGGATTGTGGGTTTTCTGCTACTTGTTGAGGATCCGTCGGGGTGCCGCTGTGTGTCTCATCACCTGCTTCGGCCTTTTTTCCTAAAACAGCTTGAAATGTATATACTGCACGTCTGGCTCGGAAAGATTATATATATATATATATTTACAGTCTGAATAGTCCCACAGGAACTGAATGATTTTGCTTCGCTGAAGCCTCCACGCACCATGACTGCACCGGATCCTTCTCTGCATGTTCCTCCATGTTGAACATGTGTCGATTGCTTGACCGTATGTGTGTATGGTTTTCTGTGCTCACCGTTCCTCCTGCCTGGCAGCTATAGGGTACCGACCTGAGGAAGAGGGTGGGTCATCTTCATCTGCGACTCACCCCCACCCACCCTCAAAATGTGTCCTATAGTACCTTGCTTGCTCAGGTCGGTACCCGTGTTTTCTCTCGCGGAACCTTTCGGGACTGTGATATAGATTTCCCTTGCTGGAAAGGGGCCTAGGTGTTGGTTTCTGTGGTTGCAGGTGTGCGTTACCCCTGAGAGCCAGTATGCAGACTTCTGTAACACCAGCCCTGGGGCTGACCGACTGTGTGTCAATTTACACTTAACTGTCCGCCACGTGTGTGAGTTCTGGATGAGCCGGACCACATCATTGGGTGACTTTAGAGTGGATCAAGGTCTTCTTTAATGTTCCATCTACCCCAGACACACGGTCAACTTTACCACACTGTTTTTGGGGGGGTAGGGTGGGGGTGAACAAGGAAAAATATTGCGTCTCTGATCTGGACTAATTGAGGGGGCTGGGGGGGGTCACTACTATCTACCCTCCCCCTAAAAATCTTCATGATAGCAATAAAAATGTTGAAGGCTGGTGTTGAAAGAATTCATTTATTAGCTTAACTGATTATTAAATAAATATTTTGCCGTGTTTCATATCTTACGAGACATTTGCGGGACAAAATTGTGCAAGAGAGTACAAGAGGCTGATTAATTTTCATACATGCATACGTACATAAAGTAGATATTTAATTGATACTTGAACTGTTTTAACCGCTTAAATTTCCCGTGTTTCCCATTTGTACTAGCAGAGCGTTGTCAAGGCTACCAGGGTTAAGCCCAGTCCCTTGGGAGTGGTCGTCATGGTTACGGTTATGGCACTACGACGCCTCCAGCCAATTGCATGCGATCTGAGGAATATCTCGCTGAGCCGCGTGGACGTTGCTTGGACGCTGCTCCTTCTGCCCACCTCCCATATCCTTCCCGATTGGCCGTTTGAGCCTGTCAATCACTTGCATGCTTCCGGTTCATTTCTGTATGACGCAGACGTGGGTCTGCTCCCTTCTGGCCAGTTTGGCACGCCTCCGGGCTGTAGTTTGCCATGGGGGCGGGGGTCTGCTGATTGGCTGAAGGAGCAGTCTGAGAGCGTGGGCCGCTTGCCTCTGTCCATCCCCGTATTAGTTCCATCTTTTTCTATTCTCCTCTAATCTCCCAACCTGGTCTTCTAATCCAGATCACTTGTTTTGCACGTCTTTATCCCCCAGCCGATGTCGTTTGCTTCTCCTCCATAATCCCTCGTTCCTCTCGCATACATTTGCCTCTATTACTCTCTGTCTCAGTTACATCATCTTGCAGACGTACTCCGGCCGTCTGTAACAGTCTGTCCCCTAAAAAAACTGTCGCATTCTGCCCCGCAAACGGACACACACAGTCTTTTCGAAAAACCCAGTCATTCGTACCGTAATACACTTAAACCCACTGAAAAATTAAACAAGCGCTTATGATAAGAAGATCAAGGACTATTATGTCTTTTGGTGTGAGACACATTTGCGTTCACGTTTATGTGCAGTACACACCTGTTGGTTTCTCTCTGATCTAGATTAATTGCTACGGTCTGAACGATATTGAAATAATCGATTTATATAAATATCATTTGTCTACTCAAACGATATTTATATACGTATCTGTGTTTCTTGATTGTGTTGATCTCTTATTAAGTTTTTACATTTTTATTTATATGAGCTGACGTAAAGATGCCCAGGTGTTTTCATTTACAATCTCCAGAATTCTTAATTGTGTGAACTTTTGTCTTTTTCTTATTTCTCTTTTATTCTTCCGACTATGTTACGTAGTAAATTGGTTTGTATGAATACAAACACTAACCGGGAACATAATTACAGACTGACCTAAAGTGCTGAGGGTTTAAGGTTATGGCTGAGGTTTGGGTTTACGGTAATCCTCTGCTCGTTTCCCTGCCGGTTTCCTTTCAGTGCCCTTTGCTGAGCTAAATGCACGTATCGTTTCTGTCCACGTTAACTTTCATTTTCCGAGTAATTTGCAAGCAATTTAATTCAGATGTCGATTTAAAGCAATATACATACTAATATTTCTCCTTTAGGCTGTGCATATATTGGCGGCTGCAATATAATATGAAAATTAAATGAGCGATACAGACATATGATATATACACTTTATGCCAACACGCAAAAACTTTTACAGTAATTTTTTTATTCTCGTTGTTTAATTTTAAAGAGCATATTATACTTATGGCAAGTACTTTACTAGTTGACGGCTATGTAGGTGTTGACCAGTGCTGATAATGTATTAACTACTCTCAATACTTGAAAGGTACGCAGATATAAGATACGTTTGACCAAATATTCACTAGTCTTTTGTTTTTGTTTATTTCTTCATTGCTATTTATCATGATTTTGGAAGCTGCTTGTTGAGTTTTGCTAGCCATTCCCAAGTTGTTATAAAATGTTCCGTTATGGGTTGTACATTTGTTTGTGTTATTTAAATGAAAGTTATGGATGATTTTGGCTTGATGAATACTAGTCTCTTCAAGATAGCTGTGTCACGAATTTAGTATTTTTTACGTTGCGCGTTAAATCGTAATAATTTCTACCAAATTGCAGGAAATACCCAATGACCCAACTTTTGCAATGCTATTGCATTGCAATTTCTAATGCATATAATAATGCAATTTCTAACTAGACAGAAATGCTTTGCGCAAAGAATAAGCGATCTTTAAAAATTTAACCTGAACAAATATTTTGGGAAACTTCTTAACCAAAGCAGGTTTTAATTTTTTCCATTTTGCTGTATGTTTGTTTTTGTATTATCATATGTATATTAATTTTCATTGCTTGTGTCCACTGTAAAAGTAATGCTAGAAAAACCAATAAAATATTTTTTAAATGACATATATTTTTAAAATGACACGATATTAATTCGGTATTGAGATTAGTCTGGTGAGCCTGGTTTTAGTGCCGCTACTCGGGTGCGATCAAGATAGATGGCGCTCAATGAAGAAATTCAGTTGCAAACCACCTCGCTTTAAAAAAAAAAAAAAAAAAAATTTATGCCTGATAGATGAGCGATGCCGAAAGCAATTTTCAGCAAAATTTTATTAAAGACTTTGACGTGACTAAACCCCTCTTTCTCGTGTGTGAAGTTGGCATGGAACACCATACCATTGTGATACCGAGCTGGGGCGGGAGGTTGTTCCGGGTGGGGTGGGGGGGGGGGGGGGGGGGTGAGAAAACTTTAAAAGTCTGAGGGGCTAAAGAGTATCATGAATGGGAAGGAAGATAGAATGACAAGAGTAAGGAGATGGATGGATGGATGGATGCATGTGGAGAGTCTGTGGGTAGGAATGTACCCTGAGGTAGACTGCAGGAATGTGATAACGTAACTGTACAACATCCTTACAAAACACTAATGCCACTGAAAAAAACTGCCTTAGAAGGAACTAGTCTCCACCAATGAAAAACGAGACTGGACATTTCACCTAGATCGCAGGCATAAAGCTACACCAGGAGATAATGAATTACACCTCACATTACACTCGTTAAAAGATCCCATATTCACACGCCAGGTTACATCTGCTTGGTGGCACTGAGATTCTTCTTGCACACCATTCAGGAGATGTTTGGCTCTCTGTGTAGTTGATTAGTACTTCAGCGTTTTATGCCTAAACATCCCCCAAAACATTCAGATCTCTTGGGACCTGTTAGATTGGCAGCTCTTCTGGAGTCGCAATCAGAAATCCTGACACTCCACCCACCACCCATCCCCCGCGCCACCCCCACCCTGCCACGAACCCAGCAGCCTTGAGTCAGCTCTTCCGGAACATCCATCACCTTAGCTCCCCTCATGCTGATGGACATTTCAGTCTGTAGACGACAGTTATGGAGAGACTGCGTTGCACATTTCTGACCTTCACGGTGGGGGTCTCTCTTGGGGAGAGGAAATGGAAAGTAAAGTGTGTGAAGGACTTGGAGGGTGGGAGCCAGAGGACGTAACTGGAGAAAGAGAGGAAGAGCGAGAAGGATCACGCAGCATTAGAGGCACTTGAGTGTTGGAAATAGTCAGACCAAGAGGCATATGAATATCCGGTAGATGTAGAATAGACCAAAGACATACAGACACGTTGGCATATTCACTCCTGGTGCATGTGTGTGACACACCTAGCAGGTTTATGCAGTGTAACATCACTCATCACTTATCAGTATTTTATTCATTGTCCTCCTACTGATTCAGATATATAATGCAAAATTAATACATGAATACAAAATCACAAGGGAATGACCCAAGTTTGACACAGTGTCTGGGTTGGTTGCATTCTAGCGATGTGAGAAGGACACAGTGGAGGGACGCCCCCAGGAGACCAAAATACAGACCACAAAAAAATCAAGCCGCCAATTTACCCCACCACTCGGGGGCGCCACACAGGAGCTGCACCATGACGTTATTGTCTTTAATTATATCGGAGCACAGTCCTACATTTCGTCAGCTAAAAAGGTTAAAACATATTTACTGAGGGAATTCACATGATTATTTTCAGAAGTGTAACATCTGTGTTTTGAGGCAGTTTTCGGAAAGGAGACTTCGTCAGTGTGGACCACTAACCCTGTTCCCAGTTGGGGGGAGATCGCACTTCACACCTCTAGGGCAGATCCAGCATGCCATGTTCCTCGAGGGCCACTTCTGTCCTGGTATACACCTCTGCGATGGCCCTGACCACTTTGTTCAGGACTAACGTTGCCCCCTGCTGGTCCTGCACACACACTAGCCTGAAGAAGTAGCTCCTATCCGGCATGGCGATGAAGGCCAGCTCGGCGGCGCGGCGCACCAGCCAGGTGTGGTGCCGAGACAGGCTCTCCTGGTAGGCCTCGCGGCACAAGTCCGAGGGACTCCGTGCGCGGCTCCCAGGGGGTGGGCTCTCTCCCAGCTTCTGCAGAAAGAGGCGGAGCCAGAGCAGGGCGCGGTGGAGCCGGAGTAGAGTCCTGCAGCCTGAGGATGTAAGCTGGTGGAAGTCCACAAGGCCAATCTGCAGCTCCGCAGTTATCATGGAGCGCACCGAGTGGTACGACCCCTCGTCTGTCTCACGCCCCCTTGTAGGAGCCCCACTACCTAGACACCTGCCCCCCTGGCTGCAGCCCCCCTGACTCTCCATGTCCTGCTGGGCCAGCTCACGGATGAGGCCAGTTTTGTCCTTAATCTCCTGGGATATCAGCCCCACCATTGGGCCCAGGGCGTTCAGGAACCTGCAGGGGGGACATCGGAGGTGTCAGAGAGAAATGGAAGCAGGCTTAAATTAACATGGCATATCCAGCAGGCAGAAAACACCATTTCCTGGGTGTGAAAAATGTCAAGGTGAACTGATCCCGAATCAGTGAGAGCTGATAAAGGGATTTAGGACAAGAAGGGGCACTTTCATCATCATTGCGATGAAGAAAACAAAGTAAGGCGCTATCGCATAGCAGAATAGAATTCATGATTAATACATCTTATTTGGAGTAGTTTTGGCCACTATGATAGTCAGCCCTCGTAGATTTATTGAGTGTGCAACGCAATGATTTTCATATAATAGCCCCGCATGTATGAGAAGATAATTGGCAAAACATAGGACTATTTCTGAATTTTTGTGTTGCCTCCAGTTGTTCCTGGATATTCCTGTCAGCCCAAATATTCAGAAAACACTGCACCTCTGCCATGGACCAAAGTGATTCCTTCGCCATAACGCTTGTTAGATGTTTGTTGCTAGACTCGCTACCCAATCTGTACAGTTTACCCAATCCGTTCCTTCCGGCTCCAGTTCGCGAACAGTGTACACGTGCGAATGTGTGTGCCAGTCACATCTTTCACGTTATATGTTCTGTACTCCAGCATGGTTAGTGATCACACACCCAACTCCTTGTCAGCTATACCTGGGCCCACCTCTTTAAATCGGGATGGTCAAATGACTTCTGGGGTCAAACATGCTTGGGCAGGGTACAGATGGCCTAGTGTGGGTACATCCAAAGGCGGACGCTCCTCGCTTTTAAGGGCCCTTACTTGATGAGTTCATCCCAGCTGGAAAGGTAGGGCTGCATCAGGACGTCGGTGCCGGGGCCCAAAGCAGAGTGGAGGTGGGACACTAGCTGGGACACTTGGAAATCCTGACCAGGACACTCACGCAGAAACAAGCCATCAATGACCTCCTCGCCACTGCCGTCATCGGACGTGTTCAGACCCCCAGGCTGGTGTAAGGGAGAGAGTGATGTCATTATCTTGCTAGGCACCTATCAGTTACCTGCCAGGGTTACTCATTAAATCGACAGTGACCTCACTTCCTTGTCATTTCCTCACTTCCTGTGTGTCCCCATTACCTGTTTCCTCTTTGTATCTGCCCCATTTCCATCCCCTTTTCTTACCTTGTTAGGCCTGTTGTAGGAACACCTTACTGATAATTATGGGGCTGTCTGTCTTTATTTGATTCGCCGATGTTCGGCGTCCATTTCGGATGGCTACATGCTTCCTGATGACCTGCTCTAGATTCTGTTTATATTCTAGAATGTTCTAGGCTGTAGAGTCCCTGTTGGCTGTTAGCCATTAGCAGCCCCGCACCGTCAGCGTGGATGCGAGGTGCTGTGGAGGTTTGTGGGTCACCCTTACCGTTTGTATTTGGGTGTATTCCTTTGAGCAAGGGCGCCAGAAATCCTGCAAGTTCCCCTCTGCGGAGGGGGACGGATAACGGGAGAGATAGAAGGAGAGAATAGAACGTGTTTTTATTCAAATTGACGATTAGCTTTTACTGTCAGAGTAGCTGGTTTATCTGGTGCCAGAGCATAAGAGCTTCATAAACTAGTGGTAACCAGGGCAAAGATCAGACACACGGAGAGCGAACAACTGAGCGAGACCGGAACAGCGCCCATGTACGGTATCAACCCCCCCTCCCCCACCCCAACCCCACGGCACTTGGAAAGGGCTGCGTGGGTTGCTGTGAGTGAGGGAGGAGACAAGGTGCAAGAAAGGCACAGACGGCAGGGGGCACGGTGGTTAAGGAACCCAAGAAGGCCAAAGCCAAGTTACGTGGGTTTGTTATCCAGAAGGGTCCCTCCTTTCCAGTGAGGAAAAGTCCTCCGAACATTAAACACCCAGCTTTGCAGTTGCGATGGAAACGTTGCACTTTTTAACTGATCTGTTTCATGGCCTGGTGTTCAGGGACACCCTTCCTGGTGAGGCAGACACAAATTTGAGTGTTTCAGACTAACCGTAGTCACAAGCAGAGTCAGCCACTAAAACACGGCTGCAGGACTGTACCTGACAGACCACAAGGGACACGATTCAGGAAGGGATACCGGCACCGATGAGCGGCGTGTTGGGTGCAAACTCACGGAGCCACATGGAGCCGAGGAAGACGATCACAAGCAGGACGGCCACGCCGGCCCGGCCGCTCACGCCCATGCTGGGTGCTCGTCACGGCACTCCACTCGTCTACCGGCACTATCCGTCCATCTTCCACCTCTCTGTCTCTCTCTCAGCCCTCTCTTCTCCTCAAGGTCGCTTCCGGCTCAGGAATCCAAACCAGTCTCAGGACCTCCTGGAATGTTCCCGCGTTATTCCCAGCTGGACTCAGCTGCGTCTCCCTTCTCCGTCTCTCCTCATGTCCTCCTCACCTCTGTCTCTTGCTGTGTCTGGCTCCTGCTCCTCTTCTCCTTTTTATTGCTTGGTTCCAGAGTCCAGAGATTAGCTCCGGTCGGCCATATATGGCGGCAGTGTGACCGAGAGTGACCTCCTCTCAAACTCCCCCCCCGTGCACAGCCGAATCTCCTCCTTTCTTTATATATTCTTTATATCTCTGCATTTTTTAGGCTGCTCTGTAGTTCAGCTGGTAGGTGCTCGCCTCAGGTTTGAGGCACCAACACGACCGCTGTCTTTTCGTTCGCGGCTGACCGACGTCGCACGTGAGCCGCACGTGTTCTGTTCCTCCGCCGTTCCTGTCCTCTTGGCCAAAAGGTGCCGGGATATCAGGGCGCCGACGCTGCACAGCAGATTCGGAGAAAAATAAAGATCGCCATGGTTGTGGTGCAATATTTTTAACCGGTTTAAGTCCCTGTTGCTGGTTGTCTGTGTCTCAGTAACCGATGTTAACATGTGAGCATGTTAGCTGGACATTTGTGTGTGGGGGGGTAGAAAACAACAGATGACAACCAAAGTTTTAATACGAAATAATCCTTATTTGCTATCTGCACAAGAACACTTGAATGTCTCTTTCCGCACCTTGCTCTCCTTTGAGACTAACGCACACATATACCGTTGAGAGCAAAGCTTGTGGTCTGAGCACAGGGTCAGGTCACTTCTCCAGTGTCCCAGGAGAATTTCAGGAGGGGTTAAGGGCTTTATTCAAGGGTCCAGTGGAGCTGAGGCTCAAAATGGCGATCACAGGGACACAGGCCTAAATCACTGATTCACACGTCACCGTGTGACCACGAAATACCCAATGTGATAATGTATGATGTCAGAGGTGATTTGCATGCAGCTGTGTCAGGTTTTCCTCTGTATGCCAGTATTTAATTACGGCTGTATTTTGCATTCCTGGGCAGACAGACAGCATTTGCTACAGCGTACATTGAATTCCTGTTCAACACCACTGATACCTGGTGCCTTATCGCGGTAATAAATGTCTGATCGGAGTGTTTTTGGTGGGAAAGTGGGCTGTCCCATGTTTGCTATTTATCTCTCTTACTGGTTGCATGGACTCTGGACTGAGGGGGGGAGTGGGGGAACCAGCTAAAAGTGATTCAGACACGCAGATACACACGTAAAGTACATACAAAGCTTGTATCTCCGGACAGATGCTTATACCTGAACGGTCCTGGGTCCATGCCCTCGATGTTTTCTGGAGCGGCTCAGGGTTCGAGGGAGTCCAGGAAGTGTGCGATAATGATTCCTAACGATCCCGGCGTTTGCATTCAATTGATTAGTTCCGCTAATCGGCCTGTGATGTGATGCTGTGAATAACAATCCTGCAGTGGGAACGAACGCCAACAACGTGTCAATCGTGTCACCGGTAATGATTGTATCTGGGACACACATTTAGACCTTTGGGGGCGTGTGGCTCCCCACAGCTTTGATGCCGCTTCCTGGCTGACCTCTGCCTCAGACCTTGGGCGTTATCTCTTTGAGCACCGGGCATTTTACAGTAACGGTTTACCCTGGACAGCCTGTTTGGGTCACCCTGCCAGCAAGCGGTCGATGCATAAAAGAGGCTTACATGCTCACTCGAGCCCCCCCCCCCCCCCCAAAATACGGTTATATGCAAAACACCAGCACTGACAGACAGACAAATTTACCCGCACCTGACTCTCATTCAGACTCAATCACAACAAGCATAGACGATTCCAGGCACTCCTGCTTACTATTGGCTACCACTCCGTGACCAGTCGGCTCCCATTGGCCGAAGCTGCTGTTGCTTATGCACAGTTGCCTAAATCGGCCGGGCCAGCTCATAGAAGCATGCTGGGCCAGAAGGCACAGTGACATGGTGACAGGGGGGCTTAGCCGCCGTGGATATTTGACTCCGCCGTGGGTGTCATGCAGACAGAGTACAAGAGAACCCCCTCCCTGGTGAGGTGGGGCAGTTTTCCAGGTAACTAGATGCCGCTGTGGTAGGCGATGTGACACACGGCACCACCTGACAGGTGTCCCTCGTGCCACTTGATCTGCCACTTGAAACTCACTTTCACCATGTGCAGGTGTGTGACACGTCACCCCAGCCACCTTATACCCTGCACCTCCGCCCCTGCTGCATCAAGCTGGGGGACAATTTCAGGACATTTCTTTTCTGGCTTGCTGCCCAACCCTTTTAACCATCACGCCACCTAGTGGCAGACTGCAGCACTCGTCAATCTGTCGGTCATGCTGCTCTAGCTATTTCTAGCGCGCTGCGAGTTTGGCTGATGGTCCTCTGAGGCGGGTCTGTCACTACCTTACACCAGCGCTGGTACGCGAGGAGGACGCAAGGAGAGGTCTGATTGCCAGACGAGCGGAGCACGCAAGGTGAAGGACGTGAACCCGATACCTATCCTGTTAATATTTGATTGAGAGAAGTACAGGGGGGAGATAGGTGCAACATATCCACTTTCGAGACAGCACTTTGGGGGGGAGGGGGGTAGTATGTGGTTCAGTGGGTTAGGATGCTGTGGTTGTGATCAGAATGTTGCTGGTTCAAATCCCAGGGTCAGCCGAATGATGTCACCATTGGGCCCCTGAGCAAGGTGCTTGCACTTTAATTTCTCCAGGGACAGTAATACCCTGCTTTTGGAAATAACATTGGGGTTTATATATCTGGCACTCTGATACTGCTTTGGCTGAGAAATCTCATCAGAGACTTCATATCAGAGTGAGAACCAAGGTAGAGAGGGAGGTGGTGGCATTAGTGTAGCAGCAAAAGGGAAAACTGCCCACAAAAGCAGGCTGCTTCCCTACAGCATGTGCTGTTAGGGTTCAGGATTATTCTTTAATAATTGTTCAACTTACGTGAACACTCAGGGGCTTCTCCTGGCTTCTATTTTCACTGTTTATGTAAACCTCAGTGTAAGATACCAAGTTCGTGACCATTTCCCGCCAGTCGTGATCGCTGTTTTTCTTGTGAGAGTTTGGCCAAGGTCTGCGCAACAAAATCTGGACGAGGGGGGTGGGTAGTCCCACGCGGGGTGGGCGGAGGGGTTGCTGGGCAATCCAAGCGGCTTCCAAACCGAGGAGCTTCAAACTTCCCTCATGCAGAGGAGCTCTGGGCTGCCACCAAGGAGCACGTGCCCGCCGCGGACGGTATTAATAGGGCGCGAGCTGCCGCGGCATTCACGCGCCTTATTTACTGTGAAATGTAATGGCTAGCAAATGATGTGTGCGCGTGGAGGGGTGGCACCGAACGCTGCGCCATTTGGAGGGGTTGTGAATTTATCACAAATAAGACAGACGAGTTTTGGATATAAAAATAGGCCGTTTTCTGAAGCAAATGCCAAAGGGATACTTACCGTAGAGACCAATAAGAACGTTTAAGCACACAGGCGTTCTCATATTCAAATCCTAATACACTTGGAGATATTTTATTGCCTATATTAATGGCGATTTCGACCGTTTCAGAAGAGTTATCTCAGTCTTTTCCTTCAATGTGCTATCTCGGTCAAATGCAATTTACATCAAAATAACTCATAAATAAAAATAGATAAGGCAGTTTAAATTGCTGCCTAGTTCAACGCCCAAAGTATTTAATAACCAGGTTCTAAAATACAGTAATTGCCTCACCCTTAGGCAAGCAGAACAAAGATAGTAAATCTTTAACCGAAAATAAATATGTTAATTTAAGGCAAAACAGCACACAGAATTAGACCTGTTCCCTCCAACATTTTCAATGTTTAAAATAAATCTATTTTCCAATGCGTCCTCGTAGAACAGACATATATATATCGTCACTACATTCACGGTAAAAGGAACAAGAATGACCGCAAAACTTCTCTCCTCAACTTCCATAATCCGGCGGGATCCTCCGTGTTAATGATATCAATATTAACACCGTTAATAATATCACTGCCCCCCTTGAGGAGCTCCTCTCTGTATAATAAAGCAGAAACGAGCCAAATGCATGCAGCTTAATGCGTTCACTAAACGCGTCAACCAAACGACCGAACTGTCATATGCACAGAGTCCATTCCGATACACGCACACAGAGCAGAGAACGTTATTTCAACGATCTGTTATTTCGCTCCTCTGCCACGACCCAGACATAGTTCCTTCGTAGGAGAACTGTAAGTTTCCCTGGCAGCAAAGACACTGCGGGTTATTTATACCAACGAGTCGCAGATAAGGATCAGCTGGAAGGGCCCCGGGGACACCTGTTCGCCGCGATCAAGGGGCACACAGGTCGGCGGCTTATTAAAAATAATGGCAGTAATGTTAAGTATTATGGCGTCTGTCCTTGATCGGAAACTACAATGTAATTGGAAACAAACGGCAAATTATGAATAGACTCCTACCAAATCAATGGCAAGTTTTCTAATAGCTGTCACTCTCTAAATAGTATATACTTAGCAAGTACCGGTTATATGTTTTATACACTAGGCTGTGTTTAATTTTAACTGTTTTCTTCCTCGATTTGCAGCAATTTTCCATGTTTACATGAGACAAGCGACGTACCTGGAAGCGTTTTAAAAGACTTTAAAACTCTTCTTTCTAAGCAATCATGTTGATTGCAATGAATTTGGCTTGATTTGGCAATGAAACGTCTATATAGGGGCCTAGTGTATTAGATCTATTATTCATATTAATAAAATTATAATTTGAAAGATCACGCCGTAAGCTCCCCCCTTTGCTTTATGCGCCGATAGAGTAATATAAAGATTATTATTAGTGGTGTATTGAGTTAAGCGCAGCCTTGCTGCTTTGTAACCCGACCCACGGACAGCGACAGCTGGAGGAGCTGGAGGGGGAACAGCGGGGTCAGGAGAGAAGCGCGGCTTGGAACAGCTCCTTACGTTCTCTTTTTTTTCACCCACACCCTTTCTTTCTAGACCCTCTTTCATTTTGGAGATATTTGGGCGCGCAGGAGAAAGGCCGGGTCCGGCGATGGCGCTCCAGCCCGTTCCGTCGCGCCTGCTGGCGGCCGCGCTGTTGGCCGTCACCCTGGCAGGTAACCGCCGAGGCAGTGCGCTTCTGCGCCGCTTATAGCATTCGCCCACTTTCCGGCCTCTATCCATACTTTTTTGATTTCTAGGTTTTGTGTTCTGCGAGAGGTAGTATTTACATGCGAAGTAATGAAAAATAAATATAAAACCCGCTGATTTCACTGTCCTCCTTCATTGATCTTCACTGCCGTTCTTTTGTTTGGTGGGTGCTATGTAGCATTTGTCTGATGTAGTTTTAATAATTTAAAAGACGAATTAATTTTGTTTTGTGTTCAAAGCTAGAAGAGCCCAGGGCTGCTGTGAAATCCTTCGTGTTTATGTTAAGTACGTATAATATTACACCCTGTGCCCCCCACCCGCAAGTCCCGATTTAGAGATTTGAACCGTATTAAGGATTCTTCGTCCGCCTTGCGCCCGATCGGGGTTATTCTGATCTTGGACGGGTTTATGTTGGACGGCCGTCATTTTCCCTCCCACAGTTTTACCGGTGAGCGGAAATGAGGAGACGGAGCTCCTTAGGGACCTGATGACTGGCTACAACAAGAACATCCGGCCGGCCAGGCACGCCGACGACAAGGTGGAGGTGCAGGTGAAGCTCACCCTCACCAACCTCATCTCGCTGGTAAGCCGCAGCGCACAGATGAATACCCAGAATGCACCACTGTTAAAAAACAGCTCCCTGATTACCCACAGTGATTTGCATGTCCAGAACCTTCTGTAATTTTGTTCCTAGCCCGCTGGCATATATCCTTGAAGCTTAAACTGGTGCTGGCTTCACATCCCCCCAGAAGGGCGGCCTCTTTTTGACCTTGTGCTTCTGCATTATGTCAATTCTCTCTCTCTCAGAATGAAAAGGAAGAAACTCTCACCACAAATGTCTGGATTGAAATTGTGAGTTATTCTTTCTACCTTATCTCCAGTTGAACCTCATGTCCATTTTAAATGGAGTTTTGTACTGATTGTTAGCCTTCCCCAGTTAACCCCTGTCACCGTGATGTGTGTCCCCCACCCCCCCCAGCAATGGAACGATTACCGTCTGGCCTGGAACACCTCTGCCTACTATGGTATCGACGTGCTCCGCGTTCCCTCCAGCATGGTCTGGCTGCCTGACATCGTCCTGGAGAACAAGTGAGCTCAAACCCTCAAACAAGCCCAAACCCTACAGCACGATGTGGCCGCCTGACACACCATGAGAATCAGCTGCAGGGCACGTGGTTGTTAAGAATCCAGAGTGACGCAGTTGCACCCTTGGACCATGCGTTTCTTCAGTTATTCCACCTGGGCAAAAGTGTTGCTTCAGCGACAACAAAATGAATCCTTTCTCATGTCTCTTCCCCCCTCCCACTGATTCACGCCTTCCAGCATCGATGGCAAGTTCGATGTGGCCTACTACGCCAACGTGCTGATCTACCCCGACGGCTCCATGTATTGGCTGCCTCCTGCCATCTTCCGCAGCACCTGCTCCATCGAGATCACCTACTTCCCCTTCGACTGGCAGAATTGCACCTTGGTCTTCAGGTCAGTGGACGGGAGGATCCATCCGGAGGAAGCCGATTGGCTGGGATCATAGGCGTCCGTAAAGGTGGGCGTGGCCTCCCCATTTCTGCGGAGCTCCTCTCTGCACTAGTCAAAAACAACTTGTGATGGTTTTCTGGATCCTCGAATAGCCTGACGCCTCAGGGAAGATCATAGTCGTGGAGATTAAATCAAATCCCTGTTTATAGGAAGCTGTGAGCTGTCCTGCAGAACATGTAGATAGTGAGGGTAGGAAAGACCCTTTTTTGGCCTATTAAGTGTTGCATGACGAGGAAGTAGCCATTTGTGATGTCGGAGGCACTGCTGTTGTTAGGGGTTAGAGCCGGGGTGCCCAGTACGTCGATCACGATCTACCGGTCGATCGTAAAGGTAGGGTGGGTATATTGCATGGTATAAAAAATAGAGGATAGATGACGCGATCAACCGCACCAGCTGCCGCGAAACTCCAGCAAGCGACCGAGTCGCCTCCAATTTATTTCTGCTAAACTTAAGAGAGGGTATAAAACTGAATGGGAGTTGGACCAAGTAAGAAACCAAAATCCTCCCGCTTCCATACGGAGTGGAAGGAGGAGTTTTTTTCCCCACAGTGTCATATTCGAAGTGCGTTTGCCTCATCTGTCAGTCTACCGTTGGTATTCCGAAGATGGGAAATATGGAGCGGCATTTCCGGACTGTTCATAAAAGCTACGACATTAACTTCCCTCCGGAAAGTGAGCTGAGGAAGGGAAAGGTGAAGGAACTAAAATCCCAGCTCAATTCAAAAATGCTTTATTTATCCCAAAGGGAAATGAATAATAATAATAATACTAATAAAGAATAATAATAAAGAATACTCAGTATATCGAGTATTATAAATATATGTTTTGCATTTTTATAGTAGGTTGATCATTTTGACTTTATGTTTATAAGTAGCTCACAAGTCTGGGTGGCCCTGGGTTAGAGTTTAGCATTGCTGTTTAGGGTTAGCTGGTTAAATGGTTACGGCTTGGGAGTTGGTTACGGTTAGGTTCTGCCTCTCCCTGAAGTAACTTTATTTTTCTGAGAGGCACAACAGCAGATCCCACGTTGGGACTTGAATCAGCAACCATCTGTGTCCTTTGCTTTGCTTCCTCCCACCTTGAATTTTCATTATGAAAGTGCATGATGGGTAATGACAGTGACCTTCTTTGTTCAATGTGGCTGCTGAACTGCTCTCCCTCACCAGGTCCCAGACCTACAGCGCCAAGGAGTTGGACCTCATTTTAGCCATAGACCTGGAGACTGAGAAACCCATTGAGTGGGTGGTCATCGACCCAGAGGCATTCACTGGTATGGTTTTCTGGTGCTAAAGGAATCATCCTGGAGTGATCTGATGGTGTTATTCTGGGTGGGTCATTTTACTAAAGAGCGCCAAGGATCCTGTCCTGCAGTCCTACCTCGGCGTCTCTCCTGTCATCCTTCTGCTCAGCAGTCTGTTAACCCTTAAAATGCCAGCCACACACTGGACCTCGCTGTGATGGCCTTTCGAAATTACAATGTGCACTCCATAGTTGTACACGTTGGCTAGTTTTCCGAATTTACAGCCACACTGGTGCCCCTACGTCTTCGGTAGCTGACATATCGGTGGTGTTATAGATCGTCAGTCAAATCTTGGAGGCCTCAACAGAATCCCTTGGTTCCCTCCCTCAGAGAATGGAGAGTGGGCCATCAGGCACCGGCCGGCCAGGAAGTTGGTTAACCCCCGGTACACGCCCGACGACCTGGAGTACCAGGAGGTGTACTTCAACCTGATCATCCAGAGGAAGCCGCTCTTCTACATCATCAACATCATCCTTCCCTGTTCCCTTATCTCCGCGCTGGTAGTGCTGCCCTACTTCCTGCCCGCGCAGGGTAAGCATGGTCACCATTATCACAATACACTCCCCTTCTGTATGTGGTTTTGATTGTGCTTGGCTGCTTGCCTCTTCCTCCTTATACCGCTCCCTCCTTTTCTCTTTCTCCATCTTTCCTCCATCCTGCTTTATTCCCTCCGTCTCTACTCCCCCAGCGGGTGGACAGAAGCTGACTGTCTCCATCTCCGTCCTTTTGGCTCAGACTGTCTTCCTGATCCTTGTTTCCCAGAAGATTCCAGAAACCTCTCTTTCAGTACCTCTCATCGGGAAGTGAGTCTAAGTCCCAGCAGGCCCAGAGTCTCTTGGTACTGGGGCCCTGCTCACCTACATCCCACTGTCCCTTTAAAACTGTCCCGTCAAACCACATTGGTCTCCTGTCCTCTGTCCACATCACTGTGCCTGATTCTTGATTCCGGCGCATAAAGTGGGCTTATCGCTGAGCTGCCGAAGCACCGAGATTGCTAGCTAAGATCTCAGGGAAGCTGCTGTTCTACTCTCGAATATTGTAGACACCATAAGCAGAAGATAAGAAGATCGTGCCCACTACATGCTAATAACGTTTGCCAGTTTAACTGGTTATTAAGCCGGTAACATCGATTGAATAATGTAACGGACCCCAGACAGAGCCTTGTGGCACCTCGCTGGTTACATCGAAACTTTCTCCTGATTGTCAGTCATTTAAGGTGGACCTCACCTTATCAGTAACTGCAGTCTGATTATTTAGGTTATACATAGTTGGGTTGGTTCTATACATTTTTAATAGATCGTTATCATTTTACCTTCTCTAACCATTTCTGGAATTAAATATCTAGAGATGAATATCATTTAGTATTGCTTTGGTATCATATATCATGTAAATATTAACTATGAAATTTTACACTATAGGCTTTCTTTGTGTTTATGTTGGACTTATTCCAGGTCTTGTCCATCGTGAGATCTGCCATTTTCCTGCTGATGATTCTCTCTCTCTTTCTTTCCCTGTTGCCCATCCTCATCATCCCCCCCCCCCCCCACAGGTACGTCATCTTCGTCATGTCCGTCACCACCCTCATCGTCATGAACTGCATCATCGTGCTGAACTACTCTCTCCGCAGTCCCAGCACCCACAACATGTCACACTGCATCAAACACGTACGTCGCATAGCACGCCACTATCAGTTATTCATGTATTGATTGGTCGATTGATTTTTTTTTTTCTCTCTGCTACTGTCAAACCGCAACGCAGGAAGGCTTCTCCATCAGTTTTACTTACATGTGACTAGCTAATTTGTTTAGCGGGGCTGTCACATGTGTAACGGCCAGAGGCGGCCAGCGGATCCTTGGGTATGACATTGTCTTCCTGGTTGCTGCATGAACCTGATGGCGGGTTTTGCACAAGTATAAGTCTGAATGGTCTTTTATCGCGGCCATCACTGCAAGTAGCAAGCAGAATGCAGAGCTAGAATGTGAACTTAAGGGATTAGTCTGTATTAAGCACTCTACCCCTATTCAAATGGAATACCTTTAAACAGCTGTAATCAAATGTTACGTAAAAATTACACGGCACAAATGTTGTGAAGATATTTTTATTGCATTCACACACGGATATATCATTGTTGTAACTTACCGATTGGTAAAATAAGTGCTTTTCATGACCAGGCAAAGAGTTCTTTGACATCTTCACATGTCTATGATGTTTGATTTCATCAGCCGTAATGTGTTTATAATCTCTCAGGTGAGGGACAAAATCAATAGGGTAATGCAATCACCCTTTCCTCTGCCTATCTCTGTGTACAACGCCTAGCTTTAGGGAACTGTTCCTGAGTGATCTTGTTATTTTGTGTTAAAACTAAATACTGCTATAAACATAGTGATTTGTGTACTTAATTTAAAAAAAAAAAAAAAAGTGTGAATGAATCGAACCTATTTGGAAGTTAAAATAGCGGGTAGTTTAACTATTAACAAAGCGTGCTGAATTGCCCTCTTTCGTGTCAGTAAATATCTTTCTGTATTAGATGGGAACATTTTGAGTGGCTTTTAGCTGCAGTGACTCCATGTTCCTCCCCCCCCCCCATCCCCATGTCTCTGCCCCCAGCTGTTTCTGGAGTGCGTCCCTCGTTTCCTGGGAATGTCGTCGCTGGTGGACGACGGCCAGGAGGAGGCGCTGCCGCAACGCCGACGCAGCTCGTTTGGCCTCATGCAGCGGGCAGAAGAGTACGTGCTGAAGCAGTCCCGCAGCGAGATGATATTCAACAGCCAGAGGGAGCGTCACGGCCTCACAAACACCTTTGGTGAGAGCGCTGCCACCGGTAGCTACTGCTCCGCGTGGTGATAAGACCCCCCCCGACATCTTAGCTGGCTAAAAAAAAAAAAAATACGCTAAAATAAAAAAAAAAGTTTGTTTTTTTTTTAAAGAGGAAAAGGAAAATAATGGATGTTGAAAGGTCTGTTTAGGTTCAAAGGACAGGATGGAAAGGAGAGCTAGAATGAAAATGGCCAGGATAAGGCTTAGACTTAACTCCAGGGTACGCTACCAAACCAGACCAGGCTGACCGTGTCTCTTTGGTGCCCCCTAGTGGACGGGATTGATGTAAGCACGACAGCCAGCTTGTACAAGAGTCTAGCGCAAGCTGCCCCAGAGATCAAGGAGTGCGTGGACGCCTGCAACTTCATCGCGCAGAGCACCAGGGAGCAGAACGACACCGGATCCGTAAGTGATGATTCGGGACTGCCTTCGGGCAGTAGGCAGAGAACGTAATGCCGGTTTGACCTGCAACCGAGACGCGGAGCAAATTACTGCATTGAAGCCGGGAAGAGCTGAAGCTGAGGCCCTCTAGGGGCCCGGAGGTGTAAACTCTCTGCGTTACTATGATTTTGCCCATATCCATGACGGTTCTAGTTTTTGTGGCGCCCTGCGCAACCCCCCCTCAGCTAACCCTCTACCACCCCCTCTGTGCCAAAAAAAAAAATATGTGTGGATCTTCCATCCTCCACTCCTCTGCCAAAATAAATAAATAAATAAACATTTTCGTTTCTATTAAGACATTTGGACCCATGCGAAAAAAATAATGATGCAATTTCAACTTTCTAAATATAAAAATATATACAAATTAGATTCATAAATATCAAAAGAAGTAGCGACGACAACTAACTCTAGTATATAAATTTAAAAATTTAAAATTATACTAGTGTGACATCGTCCTGTTTCATTACACGCATTATACTCATAGAGAGATTAAAGCTCTGCATTACTTTATCTTTTATGTTTCTCTTTTTCTTCTTTCCTCCTCTTTTCTGAAATGGCCACCTGATTCCTTAGACTTCTTCTCATCCATTTGTGTGAATTTGCTTCAATATGTCACCCATCAAAACACAGCTACCCCGACCTTACGCTCCCGATGGACCCGTGTGTGTGGCTCGCGTTTCCGTGTATAAACCAGGAGTCTCGTTCACATGTGCTCCTTTCCTCTCTCTCTCTCTCTCTCTCTTTCTCTCTCTCTCCCTGGCCCACTTCTACCTGTTCCTCAGGAGACGGAGAGCTGGGTGCTGATTGGCCAGATGATGGACAAAGTGTGCTTCTGGGCAGCCCTCCTGCTGTTCTCCATTGGGACAGTGGCCATCTTCCTGATGGGACACTTCAACCAGGTTCCTGAGTTCCCCTTCCCAGGGGAGAACAAGCCATATGCCCCACCATAGAGAGTGGCACCTCACGGCGCCCTCTAGTGGCCCGGCGCAAATAACCTCTGCAGCTGGTGCCACACCTCAATCTTACAATCTAAATATCTTTTCCACGTCTTCCTAGATAATCTCGAGAACAATGTTAATTATAATTATATTGTTATTGATGCATAGTATTTTATTATTATCTTACCTATTTATATAGTTCAGGATAATCCACCCATCCATCCATTTTCCAAACCGCTTATCCTACTGGGTCGCGGGGGGTCCGGAGCCTATGCAATGGGCATGAGGCAGGGAACAACCCAGGATGGGGGGCCAGCCCATCGCAGGGCTCACTCACACACCATTCACCCACACATGCACACCTATGGGCAATTTAGCAACTCCAATTAGCCTCAGCATGTTTTTGGACTGTGGGGGGAAACCGGAGTACCTGGAGGAAACCCCACGATGACATGGGGAGAACATGCAAACTCCACACACATGTAACCCAGGCTGAGAATCCAACCTGGGTCCCAGAGGTGTGAGGCAACAGTGCTAACCACTGCACCACCATGCTGCCCCTATTCAGGATAATTACCTTCCTAAATGTTCATATCATGTCAGGCAAAAGAATTATTGTGTACATTTTTAATAATAATGCTTAAATCTTTGACTTACGAATGTTTGTGTACAGAGTTCAGACTGTCCATGTGCACGGCCTTGTATAAATGTTAAATGAAATCAAACAATTGTACAAAATTAAGTTTCACAAAATTTGACTTTGTGTCATAAGGATGTCTTTCCTGTGTTTGTTCACAGTTAAGCCAAATTTCACATATTGACATCAAAACATTCATTTTCTTAGCCTGACCTAATTACGGCTCGCAAACAGTATTAAAATGAAACGGATGTAAATTTTTTGAAAATGTTGATTTAGTTGCTTTGAAGTGATTATGGACAAATTTGCAATGGGATCAAATTCCTTAGTGGAAGACACTACTACTATACAGCTCTTAAGCTTTAAAAATTCAAACAGAAGTTGGCGCAAATTGACCTTGACGCAATACTACCACCAGATGCCACTGTTTCTCCATTTTATTGGCCACTAATTTTCGATAATGTTCACGTCTTGCTTTCAAATCAAATTCAGAACAATTTAATCCAATAAATATCTCACGACTCGCAGAGCTGTTGTACTATCTCACTGACGCAACTGTAATTCATCCTGTATGTTAACTATATAAAGTTATATGTTACGTAATCATGTACTGTGACGCAGTTGGCCAGTGCCATAATACCGCAGTTAACAATTAACTTGTAGAGACGTGCATGTTAAATAAACTCGGATGGAAAAATGTAGCCCAGCACATGGGGGACAAATACACTCTCCAAACGCCGTAGGAAACTGAGCTCCCGTCGCTGCCGTGAAGTGTTAGGAACTGCCGCAAAGGCGCAGCACAGTTATGCCTGATGTGTGTGAAAATCACTGCATGCTGACAATGTAGTGTTGAAACACTAATTTCCCCCAGTATTTGTGTGAATCTGATTCTGGGTGTCGCCTAGGGGAAGGTTAATTGCAGCAGGAGGGACAATAAATGTGTCATTTTAAATCAAACAGACATAATAATGAGACTAGAATAATCTGCCCGGTGGCATTTTTAGGCACTACACTCTGTTTATTTTCTTGCGCTGCCGACACGTCTGTCAGGACTGTGATATGCGGCAGAAAAGAGGACGGCAGACCCCCACGGACCCCAATAATAAGCCGAGAGAGCCTCATCTCCGGGGTACAGGCTACGATCGCTGCACAAATATATTTAACGCTTATTTTTTTGGATCTTTTAATGTAAATATCCTTGCAAATGAGAAAATATGACGCCAGGTGGAGATAAACCTAAGTAGGCCTACTATTTAAAGTATTGCCATAATAACAAAAACAAGATACAAAAAACGGTAGCCATAACAACCGTTTGTTTTTCGTCGTGTTTTGTATATCCGGGATGGTTTGGGTTTGAAGCGCTAGTGCCGTCTAGGTATAGTTTCAGAATGACTGGTTATTATCGGTAAATGAACTCCAGCCCGCGAGGTAAGTTTGTGCGTGGTGTGGCAGCTATACTGATTAATGCATGTTCATTAATGTGAACATGTCTTGAAACTTTCGTTCTCTTCACAGAACAGTAAACACAAAACCCAGTTTTCAATCTACATTGGCAAAACCTTTGACTCATCTTGCAAAATCAAACGATCTACTCAAGACCAATTTTCTCAGCTCAAAACCCAACTCTGCTTTAAGACCACGCATCAAGCCAGTCAGTACAAAACACTATAATGAGCAGTCGTTATACACTATTGCAAAAATGTAAAAACGATACGAGTACGTATAGACAAACATGTTTTCTGTGAATGTGGTTTTTGGCATCTTGAGTTGGAAATTAGAAACCAAACGAATATAGTAAAAAAATGTTTAGTAAAAATGTGTGTATAAAATTATACTCAAAGCAATAAGTAAAAATTGCAGTATTCAGTACTCCAAAAAGTTACTGCACAGGACAAAATAAAAAGTCCAAATATGAGTTGTGCGACTGCCAAGCCAGAGGTAAGGAATAATATTCATTCTGCCTCATCGCCATGTCTGAAGGCTGGGTCAGGACAGAGAACTTTGGCTACGTCACATGAAATGTTCCCCCTTGCTGGGTGATGCGGGGAGAATCCTGTGTATGACCAATTTGTACCTTGACATCAAAATTCTGCTCGGCTGTGGCACTCGCACTCTCATCCAGCACGTATTCTGTGTTCTAGTTACTCTTTGGCTTCTACTCATGTTTAGAAACATGTGTGGACAGATTTGAGTCATCGTGTTTAAATGACTACTGTCTGCCGGCTGTGTTTAACTTTTGCAGCCTCCGTTTTCCATTTTTTTAAGTTCCTCTTAGTGCAAAATGTGTTTAGATGAATGACAATGTTTGGAATTTTGCAAAAAAAGGCTGACCCAGGTCTGCAAATTGTGTCTAACTACGTGAGCACTGTATAAAGTTTCACCAAATGAGTGACCGATTCAATAAATGAGTTTTGAAATTTGACGGGTTTGTTCCAAGGATGACGTTTAGTGTCTTAGCAGTTCAGGAAAAAAAACTAATTCAGTTATCTCTTCCTGACCATTGTGGCCATTTCCTGAGGCAAAACCCTCAAGACATCTAATTCATATTGTTGCTCACCATAAACAGTACTTATGAAAACTCAGCCGTTACGATCAGGTTATTTACGCTGCTTATAATACGTACACACATGAATATCTTTCTCGATCTCAGTGCCTGTACTCTGGATATACGGGAGCTCGTGACTGAACGTCTGTACATTATAGTAGCAGCTGGTGATTAAAGTCACTGGAATGTGAGGAAATCCGGGAAATCAATTGCAGGAAATTGAAGTTTGGTGAGGGAGTACTTTTAACTGCCAGCTGGCACTGCTCTTTGCATGGTCCGTAGACGATGTCTGTTTGCATGATTGGTCTAATGCGGGTTGGAGAGCACTTCACCATGAGCCCAAGGACAAGCTTTCATGCGTTACCAAGTTTGCCTGCTAGGTGTTGTCGGGACAGGCCCTCCCTAGTGGTCCCACCCTTTAGCTTACCCGGACTTATGATTGGCTGGATTCCCTGCCAGTCTGTCAGGCGCAGCCGATATTTCGACCAATGGAAAAGTTCACCTTAGATCATTTTAGATGCGGGCACGGCGAGGAAGCTACGCTGGGTGTGGTGAAATGGGCAGTAAGTGGGGGGCGTTCGGGAGCGGCGAACTTCAGGAGACCACACCCAAAGGCAAACTTGTGCCTTCTCCACCTACTCGCCACCTACATGAGCAAAACTACTGTTCAAAGCCCTTATCGGCTGTTATTTCCATCTCTGTTTTGCAACCCATAAGTGGGCGAATTATATCTATTCTGGTCAGGTCCAGGCAGTGGCTTTGTAGTCATACTTCGCATGCGAGTGAAATGTAGTCAGGAGGAAGCACACCGTAGGGATGGGACCTCTGTTGCGACTGACCGTCACGTGAATCCTGCCTAAATCCAGTGAATCCTGCCGCTAAATGCTAGTAGGGTCTGCCGCCTGTTCCTTTATTTCCCCGTAAAGATGCGACAGGCGACTCTGAAATCATAACTGAGCCGCAGGAGTCATCACAAAGGATACAAGATCGGCTCGGTTTTCCCTCCGCAGCTCGTGAAACCTCAGTGCACCTCCCGCGTTTCGTGGGGAAAACACGGGGTTTCGTGCTGTTCTTTTTGCACGAGGAGGAGCTTTTCGCAGAAATACGGTAAGACACACATTTTTCCCTGTGAAACTTTGGGTGCGGAATAATTAAAATGGGCCGAAAAAACGAATGGAAAACGAGAGATATCCACACGCGAAGTTCGTATTAGTGACACTTAACTAGGCAGCCGGCGAAGCTTATCGGAAAAGTAAGTACATGAATATGAAGAAATTAATGCGCTGAAACTTTCTGGTCGAACTGGCAGGCATCCCTGGTTCGTGTTCCCTTGAGCACGTAGGTGTCTCATGGTGGGAACCTCCCAGCTTACCAAATTATGGCAACAGCCTGCCTTCGTTGAGGGGTTAAGATGCGCAAAACGTTTTGAAGAGTAAAGCATAGATGTGATTAAAAAGGATGTTGCACTTCTCGTGCTCGTCTGTCTTGATAGCCGCCAGCGGCATTCATCCGCGGTGTGGGGAGAGGATGGCCGTGGCGAGCTGGGGCTGTCCCGGGAGAGGAGGGCAAGCGCCGGATTGAACAGGGATTCTCTTTTCTGGGAACAATCATGGCTTGTTTTGGTCCGGTTCGGTTCGGTCAGAGGCGCAGAAATATTTCCAGCTGCAAGTCACTGGCCTCGAACATCCCCAAATATAACAACCAGACTCATATGAAACAGATGAGTCAGATGTTGAAGCTACATTGCAGTAGACAGTGATTAAACACTATTTTCCATCTAGGCTACTTCTCTTTATATTGTTATATGGATAGTATTTAAATGAATGTAAAATTGTACCGGTACTAGTAAAATGTCCGTATTGCTGCTATTATAATTTGGGTTACATAATAAATGGATTTGTTCAGTGAAGAATCACTTGTACAAACTCCTCCATTTAAGAGTATAATATATTTGTGTATCGCTGTAGGGCAACGTCTTGGTTGGGTTCAGGTCATATGACGTTAATTTGGTTGGATTTCTTTGTTTTGCATAGGTGCATCATTCTGCCTGTGAGTTGATAATTTAGAAAAAGATATTAAAATGAGGCACCTACTATATCTAAAGCATAGTTTGATAGAAATGTCGTGAGTGACTTAGAAATAACCTTAATTATTAATGTTGAATGACATCCCATTCGAGCAAGTATCAGATAGCCTGGGAGGATATGTGTGTTTCTGTGGCGATGCGTGTGGTGGAAAGGAAAGAGAGACCCGGGGAAGCCGGGTCTGACACCGGAATCTGGCGGCACAAAGGACCGGTATAACCCGAGCCGGCTCCCGTAGTCAGGTACGTGTCCATTCTAAGCGCTGGTTGCCTTGGCAGCGCGAAAGGTGGCCAATCAGCAGCCAGGGCCCGCTCACGCACGTGGCAGAGCCTTTAAAAGGTTGCCGGCGAAATCCGTCACCCTTGGTGAGCGCGCCGACCGGCGCCTTTCCCCGCCCGAAAACGAGTGTGTGCGTTTAGGGTTTTTCGGCCATGGTACTTGTCAGCTCGGTGTCTGACTTTTTTTTTTTTTCCGTCGGGCCGCCTCAAGCGTCTTCTTTACTGATTACGGCAATTTTATTTTATAGTCATTGCTTCCAGTAATAACGATGCAGAAGTTGCACAATGAGAAAAGGCGTACACGGCAAGATTTCCCAGATGTGTAACCCACCCCGAAACAGCAGTTGAACAGGCCGTAAAACGATTCGCAAGTAATCACATTACGTATCGGACCTATTTGCCTTTTGACAGGTGTGAGATATGCCGGTGTCTGTCTCCTGTTGCTGTGCGACTTTGGAAAAGGTTCGATGTGGGTGGCCCTGCCTTTCTGTGCCGTGCCCTGTTTTTGCGGCTTGTGAGACTTGCCTGACCTGTTGAACTTGTACACATTTTCCCAGGATTGTTTGGTTTATGGCTTTTGCAATAACCAAACCATGCATGCCATATTTTTGTCCTTGCCGTGTTACAGAAGAGTAAGGGATCTCCGGATTGTTTTGGGAGAATTTTCTCCATAAGGGCATTGAAAATAGGAATAAAACTTTGGATATTTACTTTCTGAAAAGTAAAATAGTTCCAGAGGTTTGGTATTCGTGCTTTGTTATCTGTGTGGTGATTTATTTTGTAAGAACGCTCCTACAGAATAAGTTGTGCAAGCCGTATGGGTGTGCCTTTTCAAGAAGCTCACCTTTAACCCACAGAGCATTGATCTGACAGCGATCATGACAGTGTGTTTGTCAGACAGACGGAGTGAGACGGTGAAAGAGATATTGTGGCACAGGACATGAGAGACAGGCAGCGACTGGAACACAGGACGTAATAAGCGGTTATTCATGCATGAACCGGACCTTTAGGAGTCGCTTGTCAGGTGCCCTAAAATGCAGCTCAGTTTTTAAAACTAGCATAAGTGCTGAGTTACAGTTTGTCGTGTTAATTTCAGTTCATAAGTTAATTTTTAAATCATTTGATTGCATAGCTGGTTAGTGTCTACATGTCCTCTTTCTTTTACCTGAATATAGGATTGTTTAGGCTGTCAGTCCTTGTTTCTATATAAAAAATCACAGACGTATAATTATTTTTGAAGCATTTGGTTAATGGAGTTTAAATGACATATTACTTTACATTAAGGTTCCCCAGTTCCGGTGCTGAAGGGCCAGAATCCAACACAGCTTGCATATATATCCCTGCTCAAACATGCCCTTAACCAGCTAATTACCAGGTTTAGTAGGTGTGTTTGAATAAAGAAATGTGCAGCCTGTGGAACTGTGGAATGATGCTTTATGTGCCGCAGGTTTGTTTATGCGTGTGTATTTATAAACTCGTGACTCGTGTGTGTCTGTGTTCCCCTCCCCCTGCGTTTACTGAGGTTTGTCATCATTCTCCTCTGTGAGCTGAATTCTCGTGTAGTCACATGGTTTACATCTTGATTGGCTCTTTCCGGACCCCGCCCATTTTTCTGACACCAATGGCAGTCATCCCCGCTGTCCCATCCGGAGCGCGACAGCATTTAGCAATCATCATAAAAGCTTGTGATTTGCATGAAATAAAAGCAGGCAAAGTGCAGCGTTTACAGTCCTGTGGGACTCGCTGTGCGTCGACCTAAACTAACCATGGCCGCCAACGTGGCGGGTCCGACCCGGAAGGAATTCAGCTCCCGCCTTCAGCTACATTTGTGTCCCTTGTCCCCTGCAGAGTGACAGAGAGCAGAGTAGGTCCAACGCCATGGCTAACGTGGAGGAGCCCGTAGTGGAGGCATCGCATGCCCACGGGCTGATGAAGAGGTTCTACTCTCAGGACGACAGCCCCCTGACCCAAGATGAGATGGACTCCTTGATGCAGCACGGCGGTAAGGATACGGATTTCTCACGGAGGCAACTGGGTCGCAGTGTATTGCAGTGAGAGAACCCCCATCGTGGGCGGGATTTACTGGCACTGACAATCGGTGGCTGGTTTAAATTAACCCAATCAGAACCGGCCAAGTAACAGGAAGGGGAGTGTGAACCTATTGGTGAGTGGCGACCCGGGGCCGAGCCACATGCTGTGAGCTTTCAAGCCTCTTAAGAACGTTGAGCATTATTGCTGTTTGCCTGATGGAGCCGAGTCGGTGCAGCCTTGTGTGTGCCACGGTGACGCGTGTGTGTGTGTGTGTGTGTGTGTGTGTGTGTGTGTGTGTGTGTGTGTGTGTGTGTGTGTGTGTGTGTGTGTGTGTGTGTGTGTGTTCCGCAGAAGTGCGCTCTTTCATCCTAGTCCACCGTCTTCGTGCCATCCATGAGGCCGGGGTGGCGCTGTTTCTGCGGGGGATCCCGGTGACCTGCAAGGTGGACGTCACCGAGAGGTACACCACACAATCCAAGGTCAGGCTGGGTCATATCGTGTGTGTGTGTGTGTGTGTGTGCGCGCGCGCACGCAAACTCACTGTTTCATAATGGATTATTAGTAGTTATGCATATAAAATGCGTTCTTGTACATTTAATAGGGGAAGTAGCAAAAGCCAAACAACTATCAAGGAGTGAGCACAAGTCAGCCAATCAGAGCGCAGTATGGAATATGTTCCTTTTTGGGCTTCATCCGTGTCTTTTTTTAATGGATCTTTCAGTCTAGGAGGGACTGTGAACTGCATTAGTTAATTTGAAATGGCAGTTCTGCTTTCCCCGGTCAGCGGCCCCGTGGCCCCGGACCGAGCAGCGTCGCGGTTTAGACATAGACTGTCCCAATACTGGAAATGCAGCAAATGTGCCTGAGTCATCACCGGTCAGAATCGTATGAATCAGATTTTCATTAATAAAAGTCTGGCGGAATGACCTTGTGCCCTCTTGCGTTTCCGATGCTCTTGTTTTTAAGAGCGTGAGACGCAGTTTGCAGTAACGCCCCCCCCCTACCCACCCTCCCCCAGGTGCGTGTGTCCACACTGTACACTGTCCACCTTGCGCACGGCGACTTCAGCTGGATTATCAAGCGAAAGTACCGGCACTTCCAAGACCTGCACCGCGACCTTTACAAGCACAAGATGATGATCAGCTTACTCCCCCTGGGAAGGTCGGACACCTCCATCTGTGATCCCCTCCTCCTCCTCCTCTCTCTCTCTCTCTCTCTCTCTCTCTCTCTCATATCCCATCTCCTGTGCTTCCTCTGCCCCAGGTTTGCTACCCAGAGGCAGGAACTTGGCGCCCTACCGGAGGAGATGCCATCTTTGCATAACAATGAAAGAGGCAGGAGGGCGTCCAGCAAGCCGGTATGCCCCCTTGTGGAGCGACGCCCACACGCTCTCATGCTTGCGTTCTCTCCGATAATTGACTCCGTGTCTCAAAAACTGTCCTGTCCCGTCATTGCAGAAACACCTGGAGGAGTATCTGAATGGGCTGCTGGAGCACAGCTTCTACAGGAACTACCACCGAATGGTGAGGCGGCGGGCACACTGCACACATGCACACTCACTGCGCATGTACATATACACATGCACTGCACACTGCCTCCCCATCTGATTTCTGTTCTCCTTCTAGCTGGAGTTCCTGGATGTTGGTCCTCTTTCCTTCATCAAAGATCTGGGACCTAAAGGGCTGTAAGTCTCACACTCCTGCCGTGTGTGTGTGTGCGCGCAGTGTGCACGTCTAGGATCTTATTTTACGAGTATTTACGAGTACCGGGCTTGTCCCAGATCTTTATCCATCCGTGGGATACCCCTCCCACTCCTGGCTCAGCCCACTTCCTGTTCATGGTTACACTCGCTCCCAATTGGCTAAAACACAGTGATTGACAGCGGATGTTGGTCCCGCCCCTTCCCTGACAGGGAGGGCTTCGTCCTGAAGCGTTCGGGGGGTCACCGCATCCTGGGCCTGAACTGCTTCGGCCATCACCAGTTCTGCTTCCGCTGGTCGCGACGGTGGCTGGTTGTGAAGGACTCCTTCCTGATGTACATGACCCCGGACGCCGAGGTGATCTCCTTCGTGCTGCTCTTCGACCCCGAGTTGGAGGTGCTGGTGGGCCGATGCTACACAGACACCGAGCACGGCGTCTGCATCAAGAACTACGCCCGGTAAGATGGTCGGGGGGGGGGGGCAGCGACGACGGCGTTTCAGCTCCCATGTGCTTTCGTTCATGATTTCCTGTCTTTCTCTTAGTGATCATTTCCTGTATGACCCCCGCCCATCATCCCCCCCCCCCCCAGAACACTGATCATTAAGTGCAGCAGCTACCGTCAAGCCCAGTGGTGGAGTCACCAGATCCGCCAGCTGTCTGAACCCTGCGACTTCCTGCAGGTGCATCGTTTCGGGGGCTTTGCCCCCTCCCGTGAGGACACCCTCACTAAGTGGTGAGTGGAGGATCCTGGGGTGGGTGAGGCTGGTGGGTGGAATCAGGAATGTAGAAGCATACAACAGTGCCATAGTTTTCTGCGAAATAACTGACAGAAATTAATCGGTGATTCTTTTTCCCATATTCCACATCACAGGATTTGTGATTTGTATTATTTTGAATAGTAAAACAATTGGAAAAAATGGCATGGACCAAATTTTCTGGTCTCTTTAGAAGGGACTGTGCTTCTCCTCACGCTGGTGAACAGTGCAGGTGCTGACCGGCAAGTCCGGTCAGCCGTTGGAGGGCCGGACGGCCTTTAGTGAGCCGGTCAGCCGTTGGAGGGCCGGACGGCCATTTGTAACCTGGCTCCTTGGCACCTGCAGGTATGTGAACGGCTCTGGCTACTTTTCAGACCTGGCTGACGCGTTGGAACAGGCCAAGCAGGAGATCTTCATCACTGACTGGTGGTGAGTCGGAGCTCGTGAGCCGCGTGCTGCCGCTGCTGGACTGATCGCTGGTGCTGACTGCCACACGCTCTCGCCGCCACACGCTCTCGCCGCCGCACGCTCTCGCCGCCGCACGCTCTCGCCGCCGCACGCTCTCGCCGCCGCACGCTCTCGCCGCCGCACGCTCTCGCCGCCGCACGCTCTCGCCGCCGCACGCTCTCGCCGCCGCACGCTCTCGCCGCCGCACGCTCTCGCCGCCGCACGCTCTCGCCGCCGCACGCTCTCGCCGCCGCACGCTCTCGCCGCCGCACGCTCTCGCCGCCACACGCTCTCGCTGACACACCCCACGGCAAGCAGATTCTTCTTTTCCTCTAACGGAGGACCCAGCTCGCACAAACCTCTGTACTTGCTCCTCTCTTTCTCTGCGGGTTGCCTTGCCCTAGGCTGAGCCCTGAAGTTCACTTAAAGCGACCAGCTACGGACAACTACTGGCGTCTCGACTGCATCCTGAAGCGGAAGGCGGTGAGGCCCCCCGGCTCTTTCATGAGTGAACCCCTCCATTTTTTCCCCCCACCCTTTCTCTGCGTCCCACTGCCTCCTTTTAGTACTCTAAGGCTGTTTCCCCCTCCCCATCTCTCTGGCGCCCCCTGCAGGAGCAAGGTGTGAAGGTGTGCGTGTTGCTGTACAAGGAGGTGGAGCTGGCGCTGGGCATCAACAGCGACTACAGCAAGAGAACACTGATGAACATGCACCCCAACATCAAGGTGGGACGGACACCCACAATGCACTGCTTCATTATGCCAACTTCCTTCACCGGGCTGTGCTAAGGAGTTCATGCCCCTCGGTGAATTGCTCTCCGTGACGAGAGGCCATCGTGCTAATTTGGAGCTAATTCTCCACCCGCTTTGGGTATTTTGGAGTCCAACATGGCTGGGAAACACCCTGCCCATACCTGACCTCCAGCACTCCAAACATGATTGTTTGTTTTTGATCCCTTCAAATTCAAATTGACACTCTCCCCCCCCCTCCTCCCCACCACGCAGGTCATGCGGCATCCCGATCATGTTTCTGTGATTGTCTTGCTCTGGGCCCACCACGAGAAGGTAGTAATCATTGACCAGTCAGTGGCATTCGTCGGAGGAATTGACCTGGCCTTCGGGAGGTGGGACAACAGCCACTATAGGCTGACCGACTTGTCAGTCACAGAGACGCCCAATCACGTTTCAGGATCAGAGGTGAGATGGATCTTGTGCTGTCACGCTGTGATGGGTCTCTTTTTATATGGCTGGGCTACCAGCGCCACAAAGCATCTGGGTAGACGATTGTCCCACGATTGTGTCGATGCAAGTTGATGGGTTTTACGGACTTGCTGGTACCAGTTCCATCGTGACCTTTTGGTCCTGCCCCTGCCAGGCTTGCGACACAGTGGGCGACGATCCAGACGGGTCAGCCTCCCAGCTACTGCCTGGCAGGTCCGAGTCAAAACCGGCACCGACTGAGTCTGAGGACTTGTCGCAAAATAGCCAGCTGTGGCTGGGGAAGGACTATAGCAATTTCATCACCAAAGACTGGGTGCAGCTGGACCGGCCCTTTGAAGGTGTGTGTGTGTGTATGTGTGTGTGTGTGTGTGTGTGTTTGTGTGTGTGTGTGCGCGTTCGTGTGCATGGCTGGCAGCCAGCAAACTGCACAGCAGAGCTGTCTGCTTTAAATTGGACTGAACTAAATGCTTGATCGGATTAATGACTCAATCATTAATGGTTGTTTCCTGTGAGAAATTTGCAGGTTTCAGACCTGTTTCAGAGGCAAACAAGGTTTAAAACAAACATGACTAATCTGTTTGCACATAATTTTACGCGATGCTATTTATTTATTTTTATTTTTTTTCCATGGGCTGTTTCAGCTCCTGTACAAACATATACTTCTGCTATAAATTTTATAGAAAATGTTCTATTTGGGAGAGCTTCCTTCTCTTGCTGTGAGCACTTTCTTGTACTGAGTATGAGGATCGGTCGCCCCCCCAGATAATGTCGACCGCTCCCAAGTGCCACGCATGCCCTGGCGCGACTTCGCTGCCGCCCTGCATGGGAAGGCTGCCCGGGACGTGGCACGCCACTTCATCCAGCGCTGGAACTTCACCAAGGTCTGAGGTCGCGGCCCCAGCGGTTTCTTTGGTGTCCCATGTCCGTCTACCCCAACCCCCCCCCCCCCCAAATAATCGTTAAGTCTCCGCCTCCTGGCAGATTTTCAAGAGCAAATACAAGGATGACTTCTATCCGTGTCTGCTACCGAAATCCCACAGCACGGCGGACGAGCTGCCGTACAGCGTGCCGGGCTGCGGGAGGGCGTCAGTGCAGGTACCACCGACAGCACAGACGCAGACAGACAGCCTCGCGTGGTTTATGGCCGATATCCGTCTGATTTAGGTCTGCATCGGTGCAGATACTGATCTCGAACATCGGATGGGTGCACCTCTATTAATTTCCATCGCAGCCGCACACGCGCGGCACACAGACGCGCTCTGAATAGAATGATTACAACAAGGCCCGAAGTGCTTCGGTCTGCGAGATGACGCTGTTCACAGTGATGGTGCCTGAGGCCGGATGCAGACTGCTGTACGGGTCCAGGTCACCACACATGCAGCTCACTTGAAGAGCCTGGCTCGCATTGAGTTTGCCCGCCGTGACATTTTGACCATTTTCACACCTGGTTCCTTAATGGCTGCACCATCTTGTGGCATCTCTGCCCGCCCTGCCAGGTGCTGCGCTCCGTGGACCGCTGGTCGGCCGGCACGTGCGAGAGCTCCATTCACAACGCCTACCTGCACCTGATCGAGACCAGCGAGCACTACATCTACATCGAGGTAAGCGTTT
This sequence comes from Brienomyrus brachyistius, assembly GCF_023856365.1. Lineage (NCBI taxonomy): Eukaryota > Metazoa > Chordata > Actinopteri > Osteoglossiformes > Mormyridae > Brienomyrus > Brienomyrus brachyistius. The sequence continues at coordinate 3,984,286 of NW_026042310.1, forward strand.
GTTTGAAGGGAGCCTTCATTTTAGGGCAGGGTTTCCCAACCCAATCCATGGAGACCCCCAGACGGTCCACATTTTTTTTGCTCTCCCCCAATTCCCAACATACATCAGGTACTCGGTGCTCCTGATTGGCCTCGAGCTCAGAGGGGTCGATAGCGGGGACCCTCTGGGGGTCCCCGTGGATTGGGTTGACACACAGTTCTAGGGTGACCAGAACTTTGGGTTTGAATCTTTTGTAACCCCTGAGCGCACGGGCGGAAAGATTAATGGCATCTTGATGCGGTATTTATGTTCAGTTTATTTCTGACGCTCCACTCCCCCCTCCCCGATATGCCTGTAGAATCAGTTCTTCATCAGCGGTGCGGATGGGAAGAACGTGCACAATGGTATCGGGGACGCCATCGTGAAACGCATCCTGCGAGCCCACAGGTCCGTCTGCCTGCGAGCCCACCCGCCTGCAGGGGGTGCTCTCCTGTAGCATCTACTCTGAATTTATCAGCATAGCTGGAGCAGCTGGTTCCAATCTTGAGTCTGAGCTCTTGGCTGTGAGGATGTTTTTCCTGGACGTGCTTTTTGGGCCAGTCTCTGTCTGCCAGTCTCTGTCTGCCAGTCTCTGTCTGCCAGTCTCTGTCTGCCAGTCTCTGTCTGCCAGTCTCTGTCTGAGTCGGTCGGTCTGTCTTACTTTGTGATGGTATCCTAGATTACAAACTTGGTGTTGAACGTTTGTCGTTTTCTTGTCTGCCTCCTTACATCTGTTATATCCTGTGTCTGACGTGGTTCTTATGTCAGACGTGACCTTTTCGTTGCCCCCCAGGTGTCTCTGCTTATTCTCTCTCTCTCCCCCCCACCCAGTGAACAGAAAACGTACCGGGTCTATGTGCTGGTGCCTCTGCTGCCTGGATTCGAAGGGGACATCAGTGCTGGGGGTGGCAATGCCATCCAGGCCATCCTGCATTTCACGTACAGGTCAGTGACTCGGTAGAAAACAAGCGGACAGACTGACACCGTCCAGGCCGTAACACACATCCTGCCTGGTTTATTGGTTTACTGCGATCTGTCTGCTGACGGTTTTCTGCGTCTCTGTGATGTAGGACCATGTGTCGGGGGGAGTTCTCCATCCTGGCCAGATTAAAGGAACATAGTAAGTCACAACTTCAGCTCTGACGCCCCCCACCATCTTAATTCCCTCTTTTAGCTCACATTTTCCCCTACAAACAGTGCCGGCTGTGTGTGTGTGTGTGTGTGTGTGTGTGTGTGTGTGTGTGTGTGACATTATTTATCCTACTATTTTGATGAATACCAGAAATCCCCCCCCACATGTGTTAAGTGACTGAACGCTATTCCCCTCCCAGTACAGGACCAGTGGTGCCAGTACATTTCACTGTGTGGTCTGCGCACGCATGCCCAACTCTCCGGGTCGCTGGTCACCGAGCTCATCTACGTGCACAGCAAGACACTGATCGCCGACGACCGCCGCTACATCATCGGTGAGCGATTTGCCCCCCCCCCTCCCCCCAGGCGGTGATGCCACAGTATGACACAAGGCCGCCACGATTATTAAATATCATGTGACACCGTAACTATAGCGATAACACTCAATAAATAATGCCAGATTTTACAATGTAAACAACCATGACGAGTGACTAAGTGATGAACACTGTATGACCTCTTTATATTAGTGATGTCAATATAATAATAATAATAATAATAATAATAATAATAATAATAATAATAATGTCTGGCTAAGCCAATTTAAAATGTGCTTCGTTGTCTTTCATTACCTTTCACCATGTGGGACTCATGCTGCGCCCAGCGTGGGGTCCAGCCCTTACGCTGGGCACCTTTACAATCTCCGCACTGAATTATGACACTGTAATTAAGCTAAAACGCTGAGCCCATGCGCTGCTTAAACCTGTGGGGTCAAGCTCACAGACACACTTGGTAAGATTAAGTCAGGGCTCTCCTCCTGTTTATCTCCCACTTCCTGCTCCCCCTCTCCATACTTCCCCATTTCCTGCCCTTTATTGTCATAATTATGGGTGCCTTCCTGCCCCTCCTCCCCCTCCCAAGGCTCCGCCAACATCAACGACCGCAGCATGCTAGGAAGCCGGGACAGCGAGGTAGCAGTGCTGGTGGAGGACAGGGAGCGGGTGCCTTCGCGCATGGGGGGGGGTGACTACGAGGCGGGCCCCCTGACTCTGGCCCTGCGCAAGGAATGCTTCAGGTCAGAGGTCGCGCACACGCGGATAGGAGGAACCTTACCATCTCCACCAGCATCGCGATATTCATGCCCTCCCATGGCACCTGCCTGCTCATTTCCCCAGGGTTCTCCTGGGGGCCGACGGCGACCCCAGCATCGACATCCAGGATCCGATCAGTGAGGATTTCTTCCAGGAGGTGTGGAACAAGACTGCCGCATTGAACGCCAGTATTTATGAGACGGTGAGTCAGAAATTCCTCCACCAAGACACAATCGTGGACAGAGAGACAGGCTGACTGAGACTGATAGACACAGACAGGTTAAAAGCAGCTGACGGAGAGAAACAAATGGAGAGACGCTGAGAGAGACAGGCTGACCAATGGTTGACAGACGGAGCACACCACATTTCAGACACAGTCACAGTTCTGTACCCTCTTTGTCTCCCACCCCCATCTATACTTCACCTTCTATATTCCCTCCACTGCCCCACCATGCGCCTGCAGGTGTTCCGCTGCCTCCCCTCCGACTCCATCCCCAACCTGCGCGTCCTGCGGGAGCTGAGCCCAGCGGAGCGGCTGTGCGATACGGATCCCAAGAAGGCACGGGAGCAGCTAGGAGCGGTGCGCGGCCTGCTGGTGCACTATCCCCTCCACTTCCTGTGCGAGGAGAACCTGCTCCCACCACTCAGCAGCAAGGAGCGCATCGTGCCCATGGAGGTGTGGACGTAGCGGGGAGGCTAATCCCAGGGTCAGCCAGGCCACAAGCCTGGGGTAACTGGTTAAAGACCCACTGACCGTAAAAAAAAGACACTCAATTTCTATAGTTGCCATATTTTGCACACATTCTTTATCATGGGGGTTGAGAAGCCCCCATTAATTCCCAGCCCTCTCAGAGCTTCTGAGCTCTAGGAGTTTCCGGGGCAAGATGCCATGCGGTGTTCTGGATGCAGATAGTGCTCCGGTCCACACGCACCATTGCAGTCGACCACGTTGCAGCCCAGAATGCACTGCACTCCACACTGCTGGTTTGGAGGTAAAACAGGAGCCGTGACACTAATGAGGGCAGTGAAGCCAGGGAAGGGCAACATGGCAGATTTTCTTCTTCCTCTGTAGCTCATCTTCAGTTGAGGTGTAACTGAAAGCAATGGGGGTGGTGGGGGGGGGGGAGTTTTTAACGCGCTGTTACCATCTCTGTGGTGTGGGAGAGGACGTGCGCCACTGCCCTGCCTCCATCCTGCTGTGTGAACATCCGTGGTTGTTATGGTGACGGACGTTAAAAGCAGATGGGGGGGTGCAGGGAAGAAATGGGGAACGGGATGGACGGAAAGGCCGGGGTGCCGGGCAGGAGGGTCAGCCATAGGGACAGAGAGAAGGGGATGCGAGGAGTTAAAAGGGCACGAGGGACCAAGGGGACTCCTGCGAAGAAATCGCTGTGCCTGCCGCTGCTGTTACCGTGGCAACCAAGTGAATTATTATGTAACGCTCCTGTTGACGGCTCAGAATCCTCCATTGTGTGTGTGTGTGTGTGGGGGGGGGTTGTATGTAATGTTATTGTGAGACAGATTGACATCACTGCCTCCAAGTGCTAACGCGCTACTTTATTTGTCGACTTAGAAGACATTCTTACATGAAGTTACCTACGCGTCCTATGTGAATCCTTACAGCCCGCAATTCACAGCTCACTCAATTCGGGTCTAGGACCGTGTCCGCCGGTACCGGAAACCCGGTATAGTTCCTCGTTCACGAGTCCGGTTCTTTAACTACACTACACTAAACTGCCGGTAACAACAACCAACAAAAAAAAAAAAAGCAACAAACTTAAATTTGAACTGAAGTTCCTGCTGTGGATATATGCATTTAGCCGAGGTCTATAGTAAGTAATCGGCACTGATCGAGAGACGTCTGAAAGCGGACGTAGTAGGACAATAGCGGGTGTATTCATTATAAAGTGCCGTGCTTTTATATGTATATTATTTCCTGTAGAGTACTGTGTGTATATTACAGTACTGAGCTTAATGTCTTGTCTCTCCCCTATACCAGCGACTCTCAACGTATGGGCCGCGACAAGTTCTGAAACGGTTGTGAGGCGGAGTTGGAATTGCAAGCGTTTTAAAACCAGCAAGCTCCACCCCAGCCCTAGAATTTACCTTTATAAATTGGTTTTGGGTCTGCAAATGCTTAGCGCAAAAAAAGTGAACATTTTACCAATCCAAGAAGCCAAATCGCGGATGCTTAATTTAATATTCACTGGCACATCCAATCAGATTTGTGCGATAGGCATTGATTTGCGTAAATTGCAGATCGCACTGCGCGCCTAATAGTAGCGGTAATTTAAACCTATGCTTTATATCAGGGGTAGGGAACCTGATCCATGGAAAGCCGGTGTATCAGCCAATAACAGTGGATTCCAAGGACTGGAGTTGAGAATCGCTGCTTTATTATTGGCTGACTGAGGTCATCCCAAAAACCGGCACGCACACCGGCTCTCCATGGATCAGGTTCCCTACCCCTGCTTTATATGATCACGACCTAGCTGGCATGGTAAAGATTGGGTCGCGGTTCAAAAAGGTTGAAAAGCACTCCCCTATAAGTATCGAGATGCACCCAGATTGACGTGCGGTGGTCCCAGTTCCAAACGCGTGCAATTAATTACAGTACTTTATTAATGAATGTCACGATATTTTATCTAATTTTAATAAAAACATTTAATACTTGTAAAGGTTTTATACCGACATAAAAATATAACTTTTTAATTGTTTTTACTCATGTTTATATTATTTGTATGTTACCGAATTAACGTTTCTGCATACTAAATGTTTTTTATGCATTTGCTTATTGGATATACTTGGCCTATCATACAACCAGACATGCTATCAAATACCAGCCTTTTCATTGTATTTTCACACGTCCTTTGTAAATCGGTCCTTTGTTGCACACAATTAAAAATGTAAAAAATATTTTAATCTATGGTTCTAATTTCCTGCAACGAATAAACTTACATTTCCTCTTGTCGCCACTGTGTGTATTTGTGTATTTTTATTATATCCCTCGTTGTTATTTACTCCTTTCCAAAAAAAAAATCCTCCTCTGCGTTTGTTGTGTTAATACAGCATACATAGCAGCTGACGAGCGCACAATTAAGTTCGCCAAAGGTGGAGACGCTCGGCATGTAGTTTGTCCCTCCAGGATACCCGTAGACATTTTAGGCTCCAGGAAGATCGAATAAAAATACTGAAAAGATAAATAAAAGTGCGGATTGAGTCTGCAGATAGGTGGGGACGTTATACCGTGAGCTTCCCTTTCATCTACGTTATCTAATTAGATGACTGCAAAAGGCGTTTTGCCACCGCTCTAAAAATTATAAAGTGCTGCGTTGGTCTTTTGGTCGTTCCTTACTTCTTTTTCGGACATTTTAATGTATACAAATCGGTTTTTTTTTTCTTGTTTCCTGCACAGTTGTGTTTCCCCCCCCCCCCCCGGACGAAATAGGCTGGGGGCGGTGCGCATGGTGACGCTGTCAACTCAGGGGATTAAAGTTTGTTTTCGCTGGAGGAGCTAGAGAAGGAGGAAGGGGGGAGACACCGAAAAAAAAAAAAAAAAAACCTCGATGCGCCACCCCGGCAGCTCGGCACCGAGCTGGAAACAGCCGCGCTCCGAGACGGGCTTTTGGGCTTGACCTGGACGGACAAGAGTCGCCTTTCACGGCTTGCGTGGGTCGACTTTCAGCTTGTCTGCTCGGTCGGACACCGGGGCGAAAGTATGCGGATGTTCGTCGGTGCTGCGCGCACTCATGCTTGCCCAGCCCTCGGTGCCGGTGTGGCGCATCCGTGACCGTCGGCGATTGGGGATCTTAGTGGCCGATCCGCCCAGTCATCCGTCCCTGCCGGGCTGGGGTGTGAGCCGGGCAGCGTTTCCGACATGTCCGGCGCTGCGCCCGGCTACGCGTTTCTCCGGCTGCCTCTGACCGGCGCCGCCGTGCGCGTCTGAGCACAGCTGGGGTTGCTGCGCTTCTGCGGACCGTTTGCTGGGCTTTAGTTACAAAGTACGGCTCATCCGATACTTAACTATACTTTAATGAACTAGTTAACATACGAGTGATTACGGAGCTCAGCCAAGTGGATCAAATACACTGCATCTCCGAAAAAAACGCCACTGGAATTTTATCGGACTAAATTAAATACGGTTAAGGCGAAAACGCAATCCCGTGAGATTTATATAACAGTCCATCACTGCAAAATTCCTCTTGAAGTTTGAACAAAATGTCTGAAAACGCTCCTACGCGCAGCTTGGATGACATAGACCTGAGTGCTTTGCGGGTAAGTGCATAATATGTGATATACAAATTTTTTAATCCATCTTCGGTAACTCGGCTATTAGAGGTGACACTACTGTACTTTTGTTTATCTGTGTGCCTGTAATAACATGTTCATGCTGAGGTCCATCAGTGTTGCATTAAACTCCACGTATCAGCCAAAACACGGCGTATTTGCATTTCGGGCATTTTTGCTGCAAAGATTGTGTTCCTCGAAGAAGACAGTTTACAAGATCGCTTTGATATGTTTGTTCCATCATTTTGGCTTTGGTGTGACACGCTCGGGATTTGTTTACATGGCTTTCAGGTTAATTACGCGAAATAGCTGGGCTCTTTGGGGTTCACGGATTTAATAAACACTAGGGAAAACGTAATCCCATTGCCAGGCTCATTTGTTAGCTTTAGCTAGGTACCGATCATCAGAAACGGGAGTTTACAGGGTGACAGGCGCTACGGGCCACATGGGGACGGCACATTCCGCAGCCTTTACGAGCCCCGGTGCCTGGATGTTTGCGGGGTCCCGCCGGGAAATGCCCGGCCTCCAGCGCGCTTTAAGTGCGCAAACACGCCCAGGCCTCCTTCACCAGATCCATCTCGCCGGAGAGCCGCAGTTCGGCGGCAGCTGGGAACTAGGCTCATGTTCAGCATTATTAAAAACAGGCTGGAGTGAAAGGCTGTGCTGTCATGTGGATGGAGGGGCAAAGCCAGCAAACTGCGCTCCGCTCCATTTTGAAAGACAAGACAGGTGTCCGCCGAGACTTATCTCCAGTCTGGATTATCCCCTGTCCCCTTTTAGCCTCCTTCATCCAATAACTCATTTTCTTTAGTATTGTAGCTTAGTAACTCCCACAAACCTGGTCATTTAATAGGCTTTTATTTACGCTAGTTGACTAAAAAAACATCAGCCGCCAATTTGCATAAGTAAATAGTAAGTAGTACATTACTTATACTACTTGGTATAAACGGGCAGCAGTGTACTCAAATGAAGGGGGTTTAATACTCAATGCACGGCTTTGTCTTATTGGGACTTGAATAAGCGCGAGATTTTTCCTTATTAACCATAGTTATATTTACCATAGCACTATTTATGAAGCTTTAGTACTTCAGTAAGTCTGTAAGATTCCCTCTTCTGCAGAATTATTCAACGATAACCACGTGTCATTGCCCGCAAGCGGGCAGCGGAAATGTGGCTGAGCATATATAGCAGGTTAGAGGTTTATAATGGCACAGCGCAGATCTCTGTATCTTAAACTGCTTTTTAGCACTTTTAACACTTAATCCGCTACCTGCATGTCAAAATGACTTAATCATCCTGTCAAAAGCAAACGCGCCACTCATTCCAAATATATACGTGCGCGTCTTATTAGAATTTTACGTAAATTATGATAAATTGACTGCTGCTTTAAATTGATTTTTTAAATAAGGGAAAGTACTCTGAATTTCTCAGCAGGCTAGTTGATCGGGATGGTAGGCCTAGCTGATTAGCTTTTACGATGCCTTAACATTATTACCTGAACACCCCCTTTATCTACGTAAAACGCAGAAATAGTGTTCCATTAACATTAAGAACGTCATCTACCAGCTTTTGGAAAGATTTGTACATGCCGTTAAGGTTCCGGGAACGTTCCGTGTTAGCTGGGTAACCATCGTGCCGTTGACTGCATTAAATCGGACTATTTAGATTTCCCAGGCAATAAATCTTACAGCAAATCTATATTATTTCATTATAAACTTAAAATTAGCTACATCAAAGCACTGGAGTACTTTGCAAACCCTACATACTATTATCAAGGTAATTAAACTGTTACATACATGAAAATACGTGTGTGGGCTTGTTTCGAATTGAAAATCTCACACCAACCAGCTGACCAAAGCTGGCAACCCTCGATTGATTGTCATTTCGATTTTTTTTTAAATAATAATAATAATAATAATAATGATGATAATTATCAGATCAGATATTTCTCTTGTGCCCTCGGCTGGTGCGGCGTTTTGCTCAGCCGCTGATGGGACGGCTCCACGTTTCGTTGTACCGAGCCTCCGCTTTCAGGCCCCGGCGGCGTGTATTTGGCCCAACCCCTTGTGCTCCGCGGGTCACGCATGTCGAGGACAGATCCGCCACCGAGCAGAATAACCGCGATGAAAACGGCGCGCTTCATTAGTGATCCCTCAAGCCCATTAGTCAAGGTCTTATTTGTGGAGCTCAGGATTACATCGGCACGCTGGGTGGCTTTTATACGGAAGAATGAGCCGTCAACCTCCATCTATCATCCCACTTTTCATCCATCCTCTTGTCCTGCTCAGGGTCACCTGGATCTTTCAACGCGCTTGCATTTATTGTCGATCGGTCCACAAACTCACACATGGGGATCATTATAGGTGGGTGGAGAACTGGGTGGTGAACAGTCACTTGGAGACGTGTAATAACTTTAATCCATGTACTAATTTTCAAGTAATGTTTTTACTAATGATTATGAATAAGCATCATCCTATATTTTCGTTCTTTTAAGAGTATTTTATTTTGTAGCGCCATTGTTTATTATGCTATGTTTCATGTTTTCCAAACCATTGTTTTTGTTACTGCAGTTGTAGAGAAAACATCTTAGAAGGTTTTTCGCAACATGACCTGTCGGTGCGGACTGGTTGGTTTCATGACCTAGAGCTTTTTTTTTCTGGAAGTTCTGCTGTTGCCTTCAGAGAAGCTCGTCGCACCTGTTGAGGTGTAGATGCGACCAAACCCCCATCCAACGAGCCAATCCGAAGGCACTTTGCTGATTCACGGCGAATCCAGATGTGTGTGCTGCCTTCATTGCCTAAGCTTTTCGCATGTTTGATTGGCCCTGTCTCCTTCATTAATGAGACACAAAAGCCTCCAAACAACTGTGTTGTTTGGATTAAATGCCGCTTAAATGCCGCTCTTTGCCTGCACCATGTTTGGTGGCGGTGCTTCTATTTACCCAGACTGACTTGTGCACATCTCACTGGTTCTTCCTGACTCGCCTTCCCTTCCGTTCTGGTGCGAAAGCCACGGAATTCCTACGCATCTGGACGGCTTTCGGTCAGCGTTGGGACATTCGCTGTTTACGTACCTGTGAACTCGGCCGTTTCGCAAACTCAGCCGTGAATCAGAATCAAGGTTTGGGTGGGCCGGCTATTTGGCAGGGAGCCGATGAGTCATCATGACTGATATGATCGGTGGGGGCAGAGGGCAACAGTTTGAAAGGTACCTCAGCAGTGGTACATCCCCCCCCCCCCTCCCCAGACGCCCTTCATCACCTGGTCAGAAGGGGGCAATTGGGTGCTTTTTGTCCTTTTTGGAGAATGCTAGTCCCTAAGATTTAAGTTTTCGGTTTTAACTATAGACGTAGACGTCAGCTGATTTCAGCTTATTGCGCCAATAGGAATTTCAACACACCTGCCTCGCTGTAGATAAGGAAGGGAAATGGCATTGGGGGGGGGGTGTTAGCAGTGTGTTTGCAAAGTTCATGCGCCGTCCCCGGTTTGGGTGGAAGGTCCCAGATTTTTCCGCGAGCTCTTCGTCGCCCTTTACGTCGCGATAAAGCTCTCTGCTTGGGGAAGCAGAGATACGTGCAGCCTGGCTGTTTGTACCGGGCGGCACCAGTCGCATTTCTTCTGCATGCTTAATTTGGGCCGCCTGGGTGCTAATTAAGAGCCGCGTGCTTTTAGAAATGCGGCTTGGAGAGCAGTGTGGCCCAAGTCCCCGGGGCTGCAGGCCCTTGAAGTGGCATCTGTGTGTGTGCGAGTGCTTGTGAACGTCGACAGGCCGCTGACCTGGTCTCCAGCCTCGCCGATGTTACTGCAGACCTCAGCCAGTCGTCAGTCCTCTTCAGGCAAACCATTTTTTTTTTCCTTCTGAAGTCTCCATTTTGAGAGGCAGGCGGGCGGGCGGGCAGTGAGCTGGGAGAGTGATGATTCACATCGCCTCATTGTCTGATAGCCGTTCTGCACGGCGCTCGCTGCCTCACGCGCCCGGGCATGCGCACACACAGAAGCACACGCTGGTGTGACTGCTGAAGGAGGGCATTAATCTGACCCTAGGGGGCCACCGTAGGGCGGGATTTTAACTGCGAGGCTTTTAAGAACCTGGCAGTTAGATATCGACTCACCTACGAGCTGAAACGTTCCATTAAATATCTTTATCCTGACATGTTCTCTGCCGTTACTTCTGTACCTCTTGATGTCGGACGCTAACTTTAAATGCTGTTCGCTCCCTGAGTTTAAAGGGGTCTGCATGTTGGGTGGTGTAATTCTGTGTTTCCTCTTGGGCTTCTTCACGGCAGCGAGCGTGTTGATCTCATGAAGGTGTTTAATTTGCTGCTAGTTCGGCGTGCTGGGTTGATCCCTCACCGGCCTACTGGAATGGCAGCCATCATTCTGCAGTGTTTTAAGTCACGCCTTTCTGTCTGCTCTCTGGCTTTTTCCAGTCTCATCCAGTCTCTGGCAACTCCTCACACTGGAGTGTTTATGTCCCAACCCCTGCAGAGAATGAGGACGCAATCTCCTTAATAACATTCACTAGACGTGCATCTTATTTGAGGAGCCTGCCTCTTTTGTTGTATACATTCGGGAATCTTACTGCAGTTCCCTGTACGTTCATATTTTGTAACTTGCACCTGTTGCATGTTTCTTAACCCAGTCCTCGCCCCCAGCTGAGGAGGAGTGAAAACGGCGACCTTCTGGCGGTTGAGAAACGCCGCGTTACGTGTACTGGCGTCGGTTCCCGCTGTCGTCTCCGGGTGGCCGCGCTAACTGCTTCGTTAATAGTTTCCTTATGAAGACTGGTGCATCGCTAGAGAGGGACTGTGCATGTGAAATGATACCGTTGCATGTCGTTGCTTTAATGTTGCCCAGTGCGTTTGGGGTTTGTTTGCATGTCATGCATATTTCTTATGGGGTTTGAAGGAAAAGTAATTACTGAACCCCCCCCCTCCATCTTTAATATTTGGACAGTTGGGCATGAATTCAGCAATCAAAACAAAGCATGTGAATAAAAATAGAAATCTGGTTTGCAGAACGATCATTTTGAAATACGTTTGAAATCGTAAATCATGTTCCCCTCCCCCCCCCACCCCCGACAGCAATCTTGATCTGCTTTTGTAATCTCCTCTGATGGCGGTTTAGCGTAGCTCCCTGCTCCGCGTGGCCGCAGCCCCTGCCAATGCGATGTAATCAATGTAAGTGTGGGGAGTTTTTTTTTTTTGTTGTTGTTCTGTGGAGGTTGCCATATTTCATTTTGGCCTCTTATCAATCCCTCGTTCTCTCTTTCTCTCTGTCAAAATGATGGATCGCATTTTGGATTTCATACTAACCAGGACTCCTAAAACCTGGTAAATGATATGTGCAAAGTACCTGATTCGGCTAAACCTGAAGTGCACCCCCCTCCAAGCTGGCTAAACGCGCACACACACACACACACACACACACACACACACACACACACATGCCCAGTCACTGTGTGCGATGGTCTCCCAGTGTCTGCCAATATCATGAGTGGATTTGTTAAACGAACCTGCGAAAGATTTCCTAAACGGATCCCTAAAGCCACTTCTTCTCAGGGTTTGGCATAAACTTCTTCATGACCTACATTGTTTCGCCTGGTCGACGTTCCTCAGCGTCTGCCAGCCCGACCACAACGCCTGAGCTGGACGGGAATGTATCGCCCATCATTCTGACCGCGTTCCTTTCCGTTCGCCAGGATCCGGCTGGGATCTTCGAGCTGGTGGAAGTGGTGGGCAATGGAACCTATGGCCAGGTGTACAAGGTGAGGTGGGGGGACGGGATGGGACCGGGGGGTGATGTATCGCTTTGGGTGCGGTTCAGGTTTTTTTGATCATGGGACCCAACTTAAACGTCTTCTAGATGTTTAAAAGCTAATAAATAGCTAACATAGAGTCAGAATATCGTAGCTAGCTTCAGCATCTCGTAATTAAGGAATGTGTTTATTTAGTAATCAGTGTAGCGACTGTTTGTGGCCAGCAGGGCCCCCCCCCCCCAAACCTTGGGTTTGCTCTGGGTTATGGCTGCCATTTTTAAAAGTGGGTGACCTACACAGTCAGCATCCCAGAATGGAAGCTGTTGCTGGAGATGGCTCTCCCCCCTGCTGTTCCTCTGCTCACTGCTGCCCCCTCCTGGTTGCCGGCAGGGTCGGCATGTGAAGACCGGCCAGTTGGCCGCCATCAAGGTGATGGATGTGACGGAAGAGGAGGAGGAGGAGATCAAGGCGGAGATCAACATGCTGAAGAAGTACAGCCATCACCGCAACATCGCCACCTACTACGGCGCCTTCGTCAAGAAGAGCCCCCCCCGGCCACGATGATCAACTCTGGGTGTGTGTGATAGCCTGCCCCCCCCCCCCCCCTCCCTCCTGTGTACTGGGAGGGGTGTGTGCTCCCCCTCCCCGATAATACTAGCACCTCTCACGCTGTCTTTTGCGTGCCCCCCCACCCTCTCACAGCTGGTGATGGAGTTCTGCGGCGCAGGTTCCGTCACGGACTTGGTGAAGAACACGAAGGGGAACTCGCTGAAGGAGGACTGGATCGCCTACATCTGCCGGGAGATCCTGAGGGTTAGAGCTCTGGGGGCGCGGATGGGGTGGGTTGCCGCGAAGTGGAACGCAATCGCCTAACCCCACTGTGTCTCGCGCAGGGCCTGTCCCACCTCCATGCCCACAAGGTCATCCACCGAGACATCAAGGGCCAGAACGTGCTGCTGACTGAGAACGCGGAGGTCAAGCTGGGTGAGAACCGGCGAAATCCGATCCGTGCCAGGAGAGGGCGGTTCGCCCGCCTGTCCGCTCGCTCTGCCTCTGATCGTACCCGTCTTTATAGAGATGTCTCGCTACGTTGGGGCCGATTTGTTCATCTGGCCACTGAATCCCCACGAGGGCAGTTAAAATGGCCCCAGTTATGAGCTGTTTTCGGGTTGCGAATCCCTGACTTCTCACTCACTGTCAGCCCTGTTGCGTTCAGCTTGTTATTTTCAGTTAAACTGATTGTTTTGCATACAGGCTCTCGTGCTGCCAGTCCCTCGAAGTTTTAAAACCTCGCCGTTATCAAATTACTGCTGTCTGTTTTTTTTTTTTTTTTTTTTTTTTTTTTTGCTTGCTTTACGGTCTCCCCCACCCCCCCCATCACAAATTCCTCACCAACAAAATTCCAGCTCAGTGCTGTGAGGTTGAACATTCCGCAAATAGCCGATGGCTCCAAACCGATTAACCTTGGCGTGATTTTTTTTTTTTGGAATGAAGACAGAAAGCAGACTTGCTTATCTGACCATGGCGGGCTCTGGGTGGGTGTGTAACTGCACATCAGCGTCACCCCGGGAAGCAGATGATGAAGGAGGCTGCGGTGGTTTTTAACAGCCTCGTCTGGTGTTTATGGGATGGGGGATTCCGGAACGTTCTCCGTACGAACAGGTGGCACTGCTTTCGCTCGTGCTGAGAGTTACTCAGGGGTAAAATGTTGGCTGTGTGCTTCTCCTGACCTCACTTGTTTTCGTCCCTGCAGTGGACTTCGGGGTGAGCGCCCAGCTGGACAGGACGGTGGGCCGCAGGAACACGTTCATCGGCACCCCCTACTGGATGGCGCCTGAGGTCATCGCCTGCGACGAGAACCCTGACTCCACCTACGATTACAGGGTGCGCATCCATGCGTGTATTCGTGTCTCACTGTGTGTCTGGCTTTAAACTTCAGTGTGTGTGATAGCTGTAAATCTCAACCCCCCCCCCCCCCCACGCCCCTCTCTTCCTCTTTGCACAGAGTGATATTTGGTCGCTCGGGATCACAGCTATAGAGATGGCGGAAGGCGCCCCGCGTGAGTAGATTCGGATCTTCCTACAGATTGTTCTGTAAATCGCCTTATAAACCGTGCACCTCGTGCTCGGGGCTGAATGGTAAAACGGCTGGGGGGGGCAGGGGGAGGTGCGGCACCACACCAGCCTGTCCAGAGCATCTTGTTCTGTGTTCACGGCCACCAGGCCTAATCGGTTTATGACGTAAGATTAAAGCTAAGCTTTTCCAAGGATTTCTGGCCCCGCGGTCTTTGCAGAGTGGCATGGCGTGGTTGTGATTTTCCACCCCCCGCAACAACAGCCAGGCCCTTGGAGGAGGCTTTGCGGGGGGGGTGATGATGAGCGAGGATGGTGTAGGTGTGGGGCAATGATTGGGCATTAAAATTTGCCAACAGTATGCTAAGAATTTTACCATGGCAACAGGACCTTTCCTTCATTCAGTCAGATTTAGTGATGGGATGAAGCACGTTTGATATTTAACGTGCTCTGTGCTGTAAAAACTCTGTATCCAAAACTGCTTACACACTATATTTTTTACACACATTACCTGTTTTTAATTTCTTCCCTTTGCCTGGTCCCGCCCCCAACCCCGCCCCCTTAGCACTCTGTGACATGCATCCAATGAGAGCTCTCTTCCTGATCCCTCGGAACCCCCCTCCAAAGCTTAAGTCCAAGAAATGGTGAGTGTTTGTCCTGTATTTTTTTATCTCTTCTAAGTGCCCCCTCATTCACCTCCCGGCCCACGTCTCCCTTCCCTCGGCACACTTCTCTTTTCACACTCCTGCGGGTCTCCTTTGATCCGGTCACTCGTCCTCCTGTCTTTTGGCTGCCAGAGGCCCTGCCCGTCCTAATTCCACTCCCACCCCCTGGGTCCCGCCCTCCTGCTCACCACTCCAGGTCGAAGAAGTTCATCGACTTCATGGAGGGCTGCCTAGTGAAGACCTACCCCAGCCGGCCATCCACGGAGCAGCTGCTGAAGCACCCCTTCATCCGTGACCAGCCTACCGAGCGCCAGGTGCGCATCCAGCTCAAGGACCACATCGACCGCACCCGCAAGAAGCGTGGCGAGAAGGGTAAGGAGCCAACGTGTCGTTCTGTGAGTTTGTCTTGATGTCCGTGTGGGGAACCCAGGGTGACACCTCTGTTCTCCCTCCCAGAGGAGACAGAATATGAATACAGCGGCAGCGACGAGGAGGACGAGAACCGTGGCGACGAGCGTGAGTCCAGGTAATGCCAGGCACTGGCACCGTTGGCAGCCTCTTGCATCCGCCTCATCAGCATTAGCGTCAGCCTCTTGGTTCTGCCTCGTTAGCATTAGCACTCTCGGTAGCCTCTCGCGTCCGCCTCGTTAGCATTAGCACTCTCGGTAGCCTCTCGCGTCCGCCCCGTTAGCATTAGCACTCTCGGTAGCCTCTCGCGTCCGCCTCGTTAGCATTAGCACTCTCGGTAGCCTCTCGCGTCCGCCTCGTTAGCATTAGCACTCTCGGTAGCCTCTCGCGTCCGCCCCGTTAGCATTAGCACTCTCGGTAGCCTCTCGCGTCCGCCCCGTTAGCATTAGCACTCTCGGTAGCCTCTCGCGTCCGCCTCGTTAGCATTAGCACTCTCGGTAGCCTCTCGCGTCCGCCTCGTTAGCATTAGCACTCTCGGTAGCCTCTCGCGTCCGCCCTCGTTAGCATTAGCACTCTCGGTAGCCTCTCGCGCCCGCCTCGTTAGCATTAGCACTCTCGGTAGCCTCTCGCGTCCGCCCCGTTAGCATTAGCACTCTCGGTAGCCTCTCGCGTCCGCCTCGTTAGCATTAGCACTCTCGGTAGCCTCTCGCGTCCGCCTCGTTAGCATTAGCACTCTCGGTAGCCTCTCGCGTCCGCCTCGTTAGCATTAGCACTCTCGGTAGCCTCTCGCGTCCGCCTCGTTAGCATTAGCACTCTCGGTAGCCTCTCGCGTCCGCCCCGTTAGCATTAGCACTCTCGGTAGCCTCTCGCGTCCGCCTCGTTAGCATTAGCACTCTCGGTAGCCTCTCGCGTCCGCCTCGTTAGCATTAGCACTCTCGGTAGCCTCTCGCGTCCGCCCCGTTAGCATTAGCACTCTCGGTAGCCTCTCGCGTCCGCCCCGTTAGCATTAGCACTCTCGGTAGCCTCTCGCGTCCGCCCTCGTTAGCATTAGCACTCTCGGTAGCCTCTCGCGTCCGCCTCGTTAGCATTAGCACTCTCGGTAGCCTCTCGCGTCCGCCTCGTTAGCATTAGCACTCTCGGTAGCCTCTCGCGTCCGCCCCGTTAGCATTAGCACTCTCGGTAGCCTCTCGCGTCCGCCCCGTTAGCATTAGCACTCTCGGTAGCCTCTCGCGTCCGCCTCGTTAGCATTAGCACTCTCGGTAGCCTCTCGCGTCCGCCTCGTTAGCATTAGCGCTACCAGCGACCTCTTGTATCAGTATTACTGCTTTAACACTGGCTCCTTTCGTGTCAACCTTCTTAATATCAACGCCCCTCATGTCCACTTCCTTAGCATTGGCGCCTCCCCGCATCCACCCTGTTAGTGGTAGCACCATCAGTAGCCTCCCGCGTCTGGCCCATCTGCATTAGTGTTAGCTGCCGGGTCTCTGTTTGCCTCCATCACCTACAGCTCCATCCTGAACGTCCCGGGCGAGTCGACCCTGAGGCGGGACTTCCTGCGGCTGCAGCAGGAGAACAAGGAGCGCTCGGAGGCGCTGAAGCGGCAGCAGGCCCAGCTGGCCGCCCAGCGCCGCGACCCGGAGGAGCACAAACGGCAGCTGCTGCACGACCGGCAGAAACGCATCGAGGAGCAAAAGGAGCAGCGGCGCCGCCTGGAGGAGGTACCCCGGCGGCGCAGGGCGGGAGGCATGCAGAAAGGAAATCGCACGAGTTCGGCCTTGTTCTGGGAAGCTGTCTTGTGCAATAAGTGTCATAATTCTGGAAGCCCTGAAGGGGGCGCTACAGAATGACCCGACTGGTGTGTGGGTTGGTGAGCTGTTACGGAAGGGGTGAATTTTGTGGTGGATTGCAGTTAGGCCAATATGATGCGTTGCTCAGCAAAAGGGGGTGTGGGGGGGGGGGGGGGGGGGCTCTCCTCTTCTCTCTCCACTCTCCCTCTCTCCATCCCTCCCTCAATCCTTCCCTTGTTCTCTCAGCAACAGCGCAAGGAGCGAGAGATGGTGCGGCAGCAGGAGAAGGGCCACCGCCGACTGGAGGAGATGCGCAGGGAGGAGGACCGCAGGCTGGCCGAGAGGGAGCAGGTGAGCCGATTGGTGCGGCTCTGGTGGGTGTGCCGAGCTGCGACCAATGAGGTGGCACGTCCGCAGTCTCCTGGCCAATCGCGAGACGTCCTGCGGAAGAGGGCGGCGGAATGCTTGTGGAGTAGTTGCCATGGTGGCAGGTTGATGAAGCAGTTTCATAGCTGGAGGTGCTGCGAGGCTGTGCTGCTTATCCTGGTACCCTAGTGGTCATGCTGAGTAGTGCATAAAGCATGAATTAATGTTCACGGATCAGCGCCGATTTGTGCGGGCTGCGGCCGGTGTTGAGGCGGGATTTTCTACACGTCGTGTTCAACTGTGCCCTCTCTCCCCACCTTACTTAACCCTCCCCCACAGGAGTTCATAAGACACAAGTTAGAGGAGGAACAGCGACAACTGGAAATCCTCCAGCAGCAGCTGCTCCAGGAACAGGCCCTGCTCATGGTAACGCCGGCTCCCCCCTTCCCATCCCATAATGTCACATGACCGGCACCGTCACATGGCTGGGTCTCGGGGGCCCACGGATCGTGTGATTGGTTGCAGGTTGTCAGCCATTTACTTCCTGGTGGTGTGACAGCAAACCAGGAATAACAGAACAGGATTCAAAATTTCTGTGGGGGGGGGGGGGGCGAATCCACCCGCATCATCCATCTGTCGTCAGCTGACATCATTTACCTTCGGGTGATGGTTCCGCCCCCACATGACCACGATCACCTCGAGAGAATCACGGGATGGCCGCGTGATGCCGTCTGTGTCCTGCCCCTGAATAAATCTGATCCCAGAACAGTCGGAAGCTTTAAGCTGCATCGTGCCGTCTGCTAATCAGTATGTAAATATGCCCCCCCCCCCCCCCCCCCCACGCCATCACAGGAGTACAAACGCAAGCAGCTGGAGGAGCAGCGGCAGTCGGAGCGGCTGCAGAGGCAGCTGCAGCAGGAACATGCGTACCTGGTATCGCTGCAGCAACAGCAGCAGCAACAGCAGCAGCAACAGCAGCAGGAGAAGAAACCGCAGCTGTACCACTACAGCAAGAACCTGGAGCCGAGCAGCAAGCCGGCCTGGGCACGAGAGGTACCCCCCCCCACACACTCGAACCCGGGCAGCCTGACCCCGTTCGTGTCACTGTCATCACACCCCCTGCTGACTCTCTATTCCCTTCTTAGTTCCTATCCTTTGCTTCGTACATGGTGTCCCGGGTGTCTGAGCTGTCGTTCCCCCCCCCCCGCCCCCGCCCCCAGGTGGAGGAGCGCAGCAAGCTGAACAGGCAGGGCTCCCCCAAGATCTGCACAACCGTCTCCGACACTGCCATCCAGTCGCGGTCGGACTCCGTCAGCCAATCGGGTGCCGGCCAGGCTGCTCAAACCCCGCCCATGCAGCGGCCCGTCGAACCCCAGGGTGGCCCGGGAAAGGTGTGCTTGGGGGGGAGGGGGGTGCTGGTCACTTTGAGGCTTGTATTTCCTCTGCTGCCTGAATGCAGCAGGACTTCTCAGTGTTGGGTGGGGGGTTCAGGGACTGAATGAGGCACATTTCTCTCTTTAATGTCATTACTAACATTCACTTTCTCCCATTTTCTTCTCTTTCCCTTTCTCTTTGCCCTGATCATCGCCATTCCTGCCCCCTGCCCTGAATTAACAATGCACCCGATCCTCCCCTTTATAATTCTTATCTTTTCCTGATTGGACTTTTCACTCGTCCTTCCACTTAATTGGACTGCCCTCTTGCCCTGCGAAACCAATCCGCTTTGCCCCGCCCATCTTTGCACCCCTGCCCCCCCCCCCCCCTACGATCAGTTCCAGATGGCTCATCTCGTTCCCCTCAAGCCGTACGCGGCCCCCGTCCCTCGATCACAGTCCCTCTGTGACCAGCCCACTAAGACCATGTCCGCCTTCCCCACTCAGGACCCCCACCCCTGCTCCCCGCTCCACCCCTTCCAGGGAGCTGGTCCGCCAGAACTCTGACCCCACCTCCGAGAGTCCCGCCCCCCAGCCTCGGCCAGTGAAGGATGAGCGAGGGGCGTGGTCAGATTTGCATGAGGCGGAGCAGCCTCCCAAGGTGTGCCCCTGCATATTCGACCCGCTAGTCCTGCTTCGCTGCCTGGGCATGCATGAGCTAAAAGCATCCCAGCCCAGTTCTCTTTAGCAATTAACAGTGTCTGTTAGGAAATAATCTTCTGGAAATTTCCCACTGACTCTATCAGGGGATTGTGTGATATAAGAGTGAGCACTGATTCCAGATTAGTTTAAGTGTGGCTCTGGCTGAAGCCTGATTTCCGCCCACCCCCCGCCTTCCCTATCTCCCCAGGTGCCCCAGAGGACGACGTCCATCGCCACAGCTCTGAATGCCAGTCTGTCTTCTGGGATCAAACACCCCATCAGAGCCAGGTCTGGGAGCCTCCCGATCTGCCCATGTAGGAAATTTGAATGAGAAGCATGGAATTGAGGTCATTTCTCATTCCAGCAATCCGGACCTGAGCCGTAACGATCGCTGGGAGCGGGGCGAGGGTCTCGGGGGCGCAGCCAACCTGCCGCAGACCGGCTCCCTGGAGAGGCACCGCATGCCCGGTCAGTGCCCCCCCCCCCCTCCCTGCTCAGCGGCGTGAGCGTGTCCCAGTTCGTACAAGCAGGATCGTCTAACACCATCATCCCTTTCAGCCTCGGCGAAGATGGACTCGTCCCCCATTCTGCCCCAGGACGGGCGCCATAAGCCTGGGGAGTCGCGGACCTCGTCCCGCCCCAGCCGCCCGGCCGTGAGTATCCAAATCCCCCTCCCCTCCCCACCCCACCCCCGGAAGCCATGAGAGTCTCTGTCTGCTCAGGGGCCTTTTTCATGTTCGAATCTCTCCTCCTCATTCTCTCTCGGATTAAACCGCTCAGTGCTGCCTGCACTAATTCCCACGTTTTTCTCTCTCTCCCTCCTTTCTTCCCTTTTCCTCCACCTCGCTTCCCTATGGCACAGAGTTATAAGAGGGCAATAGGAGAGGTCAGTCCCTGCTTGGCTTCCTCTCAGACGCTGTCATTTTGCCCATTAAAAGCGTTTGTTCCTCCAATGGTCTGTTTGCATATCCAGCCCAAACCATAGCCATAACCAGGTATGTTTACCGCCATGTATTCATTGCCTCCCCAGGACCATGGCCTGTACCCTAAGGAGCGCCTGGAGGAGCCCCCCCGGCCCCCGGCCAAAGCCAACGACTACTCGTCGTCATCGGACAGCAGCGAGAGCAGCGAGGAGAGCGAGAGCGGGGAGGGCCCCGAGGAGGAGAGCCCCACGGAGAGGTGAGGGGGGCGGTGCCTCCACAGGTGGCAGGTCACCTCGAGGCTCCTCCCACCTGAACCGTACCCTTATCTGCTCCTCCCCCAGGCCGCGGGACGCTGACGCTGACTCCGTGAGTACCATGGTAGTCCATGAGGAGGTGGGCGAAGCGGAGGAGGAGCAGCAGGCCGGAGGGTACGGGGACCAGACCCTGCTGGTGCAGCGGGTGAGTGTGCTGCCTTCTGAAAGCCTCAGTGAAATATCCTCAGGTCACAGCAGCGGAGGATTATGGGAAGGGGGAGAGAGGCACCCATGGAAAGAAGTGCTAATGCTCCAGTACTTAGGGTGCAGGGTTTAGGATTTAAGGTAGGGTTTAGAGTGTTCTATCCTGGTTGTGGTCTCTTAGCTTGCGCTACCTCTCACTCAGACCCCAGAAAAGCGTAGCCACAATGGCTACACCAACCTGCCAGATGTGGTGCAGCCATCTCACTCTCCCACAGAAACTGCCTCCAACTCCTCCCCTGGGAAGGACCCTGCCTATAATGTGAGTCTCACACATTTACAGATTAGCCTTTTAAGTGAAGTCACTCGCTTCACTACCCCCTTCTTTTGGACAAATGGTACCTCCCCAGTCACATGTCTGGATCCTCATGTCACCTCTTAGTATCAGTCCAAGGGATTGGTCAAAGCTTCCGGCAAATCGTCCTTCACCACCTTTGTGGATCTTGGGATGTACCAACCGCCAGGAGGGGGGGGAGATGCTGCCTTTCAGCAAGGTGGGTCAACAGCTGTCTGCATCTGTGGTAGATCTATCACTCGGATAAAAAGAAAATGAGGACAGTGGTCTTTCAGTCATATTTAAAGTCTGCAGCGGTCGCAAACTGATAAATGTGTTTGAATCACAAAAACGTAAAAGTTTGCAGGAATTACAAAAGCTGGTGATATGTTCTTGTTATACATTCAGATTATTTAAATAATAAGGTCCTGCCGGCTGTCTCAGATGATGTTGTGCTGACCCCACAGGCCTCGGCCCCCGGTTCGAGCAGCTCAAGATGGAGGTGAGGAAAGGCTCGATGGTGAACGTCAACCCAACTAACACCAGGCCCCCCAACGACACCCCCGAGATCCGCAAGTACAAGAAGAGGTTCAACTCGGAGATCCTGTGTGCTGCTCTCTGGGGTGGGTCCTTCGTCATGCTCTCGGAGAGTTCAGGTCCAGGAAGTAAAAATCCAGACCTAGATTTTGTTCCAACCAAACAGTTGAGCATAAAAGGTCAGAGTACTAGGGCTGCTGCGATTGGTCGACATAGTCGAAAACGTTGACGCTGAAAATGGATTGACATTGATATTTTAAATCGACTTAAAAATAATTATATCAAAATTATTATGATTTCTAAAATGCTTCAATTTATTATAACAAATGTTTTCCTTTTAATATACTGAAATATTATATAGTAATCATAAATTAGTCTAAAACACAAGTGTAATGTTTATCTGCTTATCAAATCGTGGGTGTAAATAATGTCCATATAGTGTTGAAAAGACGGCGTCCGTTATCTAAATCCCTGCGAGAACATGCGGCTCATTGTCAAAATTAAATTAAATTAAATGGTCAAGTTGATTTTCTAATTTTCTGGAGGAAAATTTATCATTTTAGATTAATAATACATGAACCTATAGAAAAATAGCCATTAGTGGTGGCCCCACAGAGTACTCAGCTGGCTGGTTGACGCAAAATCTTGGTTAGGTTTGTACTTCCTGGACCTAAACGTTCCAGTTCTGCTGCCAGACCTGCAGAGTCCACATGGGCCTCTGAAGGATCGGAGTAGCCCCTGAAGATTATTGACTGCTACCTTCCCTCTGGCTGTGCAGGGGTGAACCTTCTCGTGGGCACAGAGAACGGGCTGAAGCTCCTGGACCGGAGTGGCCAGGGGAAGGTCTACCCCCTCATCAACTCCCGGCGCTTCCAGCAGATGGACGTACTGGAAGGCCTCAACCTGCTCATCACCATCTCAGGTGCTCCCTTTAGCGCGTAGCTTCATCCCTTTTCTCTCTCTGACAGACCCTTACTTCCTAAGTCGTGTTTCAGTCTGACGTGATTTTGTGATGGAGCGCCATGCCGTCCGAAAGCGCATGATAGGATAGCTTGACGCTGACCAACTGTCGTGCCCAAGTCTTGGCTTGCAGAGTAGGCTCATTTTACTTTCACAAAAAAATGATTGGTTCAGAGAGAGAACCAATCAGATTGTGGAGGCAGTGGGTCCAAGCAACTAGAGGAGGCAGACCAAGACATTTGATTGGTTAGTTTCTGTGCATGTGACTCCCATTGGTGCATAATTGAGGCTCAAAATGGCTACCAAATATGAGCAGATGCGAAGGATGTTTCGGGGCACCTGCATGTCTCTCAGTACCAGCCCACAGCAGGAGCGTGATCCTGAACAAACTGCCCCAGCAGACTGCTGGGGCTTGTAAGGAGAGTTTGGCTCTTTCTGCCTTATAGGCAAGAAGAACAAGGTTCGCGTTTACTACCTGGCCTGGCTGCGGAACAAGATCCTCCACAACGACCCCGAGGTGGAGAAGAAACAGGGCTGGACCACCGTGGGCGAGATGGAGGGCTGTGTGCACTACAAAGTGGGTGAGTGAGCGCAGGGTAACCGCGTTGTTAGAAAGGTCGTACCGCTTCCTCTTCCCGCCTCCATCTGATGGTAGGGTAGGCCCAGCGGGTTGGCTCAGTGCCTCCCATTTTTCTGCCCTCTGGTTGGCTCTCCTCTAATCACATGGGAGAGTAAGTGTGTCCCATGCACTCCGCTTGCAGTGAAGTACGAGCGCATCAAGTTCCTGGTGATTGCCCTAAAGAATTCGGTGGAGGTCTACGCCTGGGCACCCAAGCCCTACCACAAGTTCATGGCCTTCAAGGTGAGCGGGCTGCTCCTCCTCTCTTCCCGCGCCTGTTTTCCTTGCTTCGTGGTTTTCTCCATCGGATTTTCCCACCAGCCCCAGAAGGTGGTGGCCCTCCCCTCTCTGCGTGCGGCTGGCTTTTTGGGTGGGGTGCTTCAGAATCCCTCCTGCTGTGGGTTTGCTCTCCGTTCCCGAATTTTAAATCTGTTCCTTCCTCCTTTAATTAAATGCCGCTGGGCGTCCCGGGTTCCACCATGGCTCGTTAGCGTCGCGGCACCTTATTAACTGACGGCAACGTTTACCAGCCTAGCGTCCCTTCCTGCCTTTACCAGTTTTAATGTTTTTTTTTGTTTGTTTGTTTTTTTTTATATCTTCCCACCTCCCCTTTCTCAGTCCTTTGGTGACCTGCCGCACAAACCCCAGTTGGTTGACCTGACAGTGGAAGAAGGTCAAAGGTTAAAGATCATCTATGGCTCCAGTGCAGGTTTCCACGCCATTGACGTCGACTCTGGGAACAACTACGATATCTACATCCCGGTGCATGTATGTTTTTTTTTTTTCATGTATAATTTCGCTTCTGGGTCAAAAAAATAAGGAATGTTTTTGCTGAAGTTGTCTAAATATGGTGCCTGTCTGAAAAGTAGAGCTCCCCCTGCTGGTGAGGTTGATGTCAGCTCCCTGACCAGGGTGTCCCCTGCTGCTCACGTGCAGATCCAGAGCCAGGTGGTTCCCCATGCCATCGTGTTCCTGCCCAACTCAGACGGCATGGAGATGCTGCTGTGCTACGAGGACGAGGGTGTCTACGTCAACACCTACGGGCGCATCATCAAGGACGTGGTGCTGCAGTGGGGCGAGATGCCCACCTCCGTGGGTAAGAGGGGAGGGGAAGCCGCCGCGGACCTCAGCCTGACCCGCCATGACCCCACGGGTTTCCGCTTCCTGCTCACCCGTCCCGTCGCCCCCCCCCTTCCTCCACAGCCCACATTTGCTCCAATCAGATCATGGGCTGGGGAGAGAAGGCCATCGAGATCCGCTCCGTGGAGACCGGCCACCTGGACGGCGTCTTCATGCACAAGCGAGCCCAGAGGCTGAAGTTCCTGTGCGAACGGAACGACAAGGTGAGCCGCGGGCGTGATGCGCTCGTGTGCCTGTGCCGGATCCCCCCCTGTCTAACCCCCCAGGACAGAAAAAGCAGATGAAATCTGATTCACAGCAACAGGCTGCTTTGCTTCTCCTAAAGTGGATCGATTAGTAAAATCTCCCTCAACACCCCTCTCTCTCTCTCTTTCTCCCCCCCCCCCCCCCCCCCCCACAGGTGTTCTTCGCGTCCGTCCGCTCCGGCGGTAGCAGCCAGGTTTACTTCATGACCCTGAACAGGAACTGCATCATGAACTGGTGAAGCACAGGATGCTGTTAACCCCCCCCCCCCCCCCCACTATGTATTTTTGCATCCCATCCAGTCCCTACGCTCTCCTCCCCAGTCACACCGGTCTCCGGGGTTCGGCTCCTGCTATTCATCAGGAATAGCACCCCGTGGCCCTTGCTGCCCTCTGATCGCAGCACAGCCACCCCCGTCTCACTTTGGAATATATAGTGGGGGGGGGGGGGGGGGGGGACACCAAGGGGCGCAGTGACACAGAATGGGGAGCATAATAAAAGATGAATGTATATAGTGTATATAGGTGCAGTGTCATGCGGCTCACACCAGTGGGGGTCTCCATGAGGAGGAGGAAGAGTTGTGGATCTCAGACCTTTCCTGTACATAATTGCTTCTAGGCCTAACATGCACTGTAATGGTGCCCCCTAGTGGAGTGCGAGAGCAACATTCTGTTTGGTGGGGATCTTGGACATGCGCGTGGATGGTCTGCACACTCCAAGAAAACGATCCTGTTCTGTGTTCGAAGCGGGGTAACACCTGACCAAAACGAGTCGTTTCGTTAGGATGTCCTGCTTCCCTGGGAAGCCGTAGACAGAAGGCGCAGAATGCTGTATATGTCACTGCTGCCTTCGGTATATGGCTGCCTCTTCTCAGGGGACGGGCTGGGTACTGATCTGAGCACAGATTGATGCAGGACCCCCAACAGCTTCGTACAGGGCGGGGTACCCGTTTTCAACTCCTTTTCGCTTAAATCTTGCATTTAAGAATCGTCTATTTCTCCTCCTTTGTTATTGATTACAGAGGTACTCGCTGTCACTTTATCCTGCTGTACAGACCCGGTGTTTTCTGTCTGTTGTCTTTCGAAAGGGAGGTGTTGGTACCCCCCCCGGTTTTCCCCGTGGGAGGGGTGGTGAGTAGAGGCTGTTGTGACTGGCATTAGGTCCCTCTGTGGGAGTCATTTGATCAAGAGGCCAGTCATCTGAGTTCGGCGTCTGCTGAAGGACGGTCTCAGAGGCGTCCGAGGAGCGTGGGAATGTGACATGTTTGGGTGAGCTTGTTTTTTTTTTGGGGGAGGGTGGTTTGGTTTGGGTGGGGTGGGACAGAAGAGCAATATTTATGTGGTTCCTGAGCCAGCATTGACTCGATGCTGACTAGTCAGTGACTTTTTAAACTACAGATGACAAGATGGCCTGAAGCAGTCCGGGATTAGCAGTTCCGGACTTTCACAGTGCGACGCCGGAATGTCTAAGGCGGTGTTTACCCCCTTTTTAATTATTTAACTCTAATCAATATAATTAACTTGATTATACATCCAGATTAATAATAATATAATAATGGTTGAATGTGGTAAGATATCATTTGACAATCCACTCGTGTTCCCTTGTGGTGTCTGTTTTCTAATATGAAGTTTAGTATAATGAATCAGACAGGTGCATACGTCTCTAAACAGCACAGATATGGTTGTAAACGTTGTCTTTTTTTTTTTTTCCCCCGCTAACTTTTTGTATAACCCAAAGTCAGTTTTAAATAGCTCGACCGTATGTTATCCGTTAATGTCAGTACATCATACGAGTGACCTGGGATTTAACGTTAATTTAGGATGTGAGTGAACTTTTAAGCATCCTTAAATTTCGTGTGTGCAGTGTC
Organism: Brienomyrus brachyistius; assembly: GCF_023856365.1. Classification (NCBI taxonomy): domain Eukaryota; kingdom Metazoa; phylum Chordata; class Actinopteri; order Osteoglossiformes; family Mormyridae; genus Brienomyrus; species Brienomyrus brachyistius. The sequence continues at coordinate 4,011,019 of NW_026042310.1, forward strand.
CATGACGGCCCTGCAGTCGAGGTTTTCCTTTTTCATAGGCGTGCTGCATATTATATATATTTGTATCGTAATTAAACAGCACACGGATCCGCGCCTCCTTTGATCAGATCGCATGTGAACGGGAAGCGCGTCTGCCGCGCAGATCGCCACGGACGACAAACGTCGTACGGGTGTCATGCAACGCTTCGGGTTCCCGGCTGAGACTAAATCCAAAATGCTTATGTGCGTTAAGTTAGACTCTGACAGGGATGCGGTCTATATAGTGCCTTGGAGTGATGGGAGGATGGGGAGTGAGAAGTGGCACTTCTGGGGTCTACCACTAGAGGGCACCAACTCCTCAGTTTCTTCTTTTCTGCAGTGAAGTGCACTTTAACTGGTGAATGGTGGGTAATTCGTATTTGAATTCTTTTAAACATTTCAAAGTTTATTGGTTTAAAAAGCTTAATCGTCGTGCTCTTTTATTACAGATTCCTTCAGGCTTCAGGTTGAGTGCACGACACCAGGTCGGCTATCTGAGGATATTTGCTTATTGTAAGAAATGGGAGATGGAAAGAACATGCGTGTAGAAAGTCTGCTTTAATCTCGGCTCAGTATGTAATTCCTCTTTTTACGCATTTGTTTCTTATGTCATTCCACAGTTACGTAAACGTGTTTTGGGGCTAGTCTGCACATACGTTAAATAACTCTTGGTAAACTCCCCGCTATATCGATGGCCTTGGTGTTTATTCCGCCTTCCAGAATGCAGGGCTCGATTGGTGTTGGTAGACGGGAGTTGCGAGCTGGGACATACCATCTCTGCTCGGGCCAGATCATACCAACTCTGGCCTCCCCTCCTGTTTAAATGGACTTTTCTGTAACGCTGCACCCAGGCTGCACTGTTGCTAAATGCTGATGGAGACAGTTTTAGCCCAATCAGGCGAGGAGGGCGTGTCCGGAGACAGTTTTAGCCCAATCAGGCAAGGAGAGCGTGTCCAGAGATTCACGCTGTGCACCTTGACGCGAGAGACAATGAAAGTGAGTGTGGTTTATGCACAAGATGTGCTGAAAAGCTTTAATATGTGATTAATTATATGACATGGATGTGAGTCGTTGGTGACCAGAGAGCTGGGGGGGGGGTGGATTAAATACGATATTCCGAGTATTTTATATCCATAGTCTATGAAAAAGTTTTAATGAAGTAGCAAGAATTAAACGTGTGTACAAATTATGGTGTTTTTCTGCTTTTAATAAGTGCCAAATCTGTTTGTTCTTGAGTTTTGATGGTACACGACCTCTCACGTGTCCCTGCGTGTACAGCCGCCAGGTCCAGGGTCAGTCAACCCATTCGGTTACACAGGCGGCCGGCCCAGGACGCTATCCTCTGAGGGGGCTCGTGGGGAGCAGTTGGAGATCCGTGGGTTGGTTGGCCGGTTAGTTGATTTGCAGCCCTTATGAAGAGCAGGCAATTGGGTGTATTTCTGCAGCAACTGGTTAACAGGCTTCTACTTCTTGTATAACTCACAAGTCCGGTTCTTCAGCATCTCTTCTCTAGTTTTGGAACAGAACCGCTTATAACGTTTAAAATGTATGCCAGCCTGAGTTAAAAAAAAAATATATAATAATTGCACGTTGTACAGTCCTGTGTGGTGGGATGGAGGAAAGAGTTCTCTGTTTTTGATAGTTTCACGTGGTGAACGGGTTCGACCACCGGCCGTGATTGTACAGGATGAAAAGGAGAGCAGATCTGTCTGAAAGTAGATCATTCCTGACTGAAGGCATTTCTCATTTTTATTGCTGCAGTGTCTGGAGGGGGCGGGGCTGGGACTGCAGCCCCGCCCCCGCTCTGAATGTCCGCTAACTCATTAAATGCTCATTAAGCACTGTCCAAGGTCTGTTTCACAATTATTTAGTCAGTTTTTTTTTATTTGCTGCTGCCTATGTGTTTCTGATTTTTTTTTCCAACGAACTCTTGTTAGTTTAGCCTTACTACTACGAGTGTGCATTTTAAGCAGTTATTTTGCATTCTAGCCATTAGTGTCGTAATATGGCGTCGTCTTTGTATGCGATTCGTTCGAGGCACTGAGCCCATTATAAAATGAAGCTTTGCCTGTATTTTGGTTTTACGATCTGCGTGTGATTTTTAAAAATTCTCTTGCTTTATCCTGACGAAACTCTTTATTAGACTACGTCCATTTCAGGATGGGCCACACCGATTTCCGGAACTCGCGCATTCGACAGACTTGCGAGATGGAGTCTTAAGGTTGTGTTGACAGAGAGCCTGAGTCTGTAAAGTCTTTATGCAAAACAAATAAATATATTGATATCCGTCAGCTGCTTGTGTTCGTGTCATTTTGAAAGCGTTTTGAGGCTCAAGTCAAACTTCTGACGGCAGAGGCGGGACGCCAAGTCATGACGGCATTTTTGCCGAGTCAGAAATGCTGAACTGGGTCAAAGGTTAGGCCAACGGTGTTGGGTATTTATGGATATTTATTATGTACAATGTATACCATTATAATGCAGACATACCACACCAACAACGTGAAGGCAGCCACTCTTCTGCCCTATCATTTTCATAACATTAATCTACCTCCCCTTTTCAGCGCCTTTCACTGCTTTCAGCCGTATGAGTTCAATTAGTACTTATTAATAATCCTTTGAAAGTATTGAGGCACACGGGAAAAATATAGCATATAAAATTGGAAAAAAAACATTGAAACAAAAACTAACATCGACTTGTGTGTATACATGTGTATATATACAAACAGGTTAGAACTCATTAAGAGATAACAGCAAGTTGAGTCACATGACCCTGTCACCTGACCCTGCTTCCTGCACTGCCATTGGTCAGCCGTCGTTTGAGACATTCGGACCCCAGCCCATATAAGGTTAGTTACACCACCCTCTCTATTAGCCAAATCGAGGAAACGCAGCAACGCAGAAAGGGGGAGTGTGTGGGGGTTCAGAGTCCCATAATTCCCCCTCCCCCGCATGCTGCACCTCTGGATCCATGGTGCATTGGGGGGGGGGGGGGGGGGGGGGGCATTGTGCAGGTGTTAGGGTTAGGGTTACATACACATGTCTCAGACATACACACGCAGGTATGGATTTGGCTTATGGTACATGCGTGTGTATGTGTGACTGTAGGGGGCGCCAAATGCCTTCCATATTCTACCGTTCCCCTCAGCGCGTGTATCTATGTACAGCCAGCTGCAAGGCCGCAGCCCGTGTGTCTTTAACCGTATGTTACATGCGTGTGTGTGTCCGTCTGCCGCTGCTCCTTCTCAGTTCCAGATCTTGAGGAAGCTGTCCCAGGAACCAGTAGAGACCGCCATGCCGTCATCTGTCACGCCTAGACAGCTCACGCGGTTATCGTGGCCGGCCAGCACTCCTGTGGGGGGGCGGCAGGTTATTTTCTGCCTCCACCAATCGTAATAAATTAATTAGTCCAAAACGACAAAGTGCTCTATAGCTCCCCCTACTGCCCACCTGCTCGGTCGCCCTTCATTGAGTCCCAGATGTTGCAGTTGAAGTCGTCGTATCCGGCCAGCAGCAGGCGGCCCGAGCGGGAGAAGGCCACCGAGGTGATGCCGCAGATGATGTTGTCGTGGGAGTAGAGGCTGAGCTCCTGGTCGGCCCGCAGGTCGAAGAGTCGGCAGGTGGCGTCGTCAGAGCCGGTGGCGAAGGCGCTGCCGTTGGGGAAGAACTGAACGAGGAAGGGAGGGGGAGAGAGACAGAGAGAGAGATGAGTTTAGAACCTGCACGTAGATGGAGTTTGGCTGAGAAATAGGATGGAGAACTCCCGGTTAGGTGGAAGAAGCGACAGGCCAAGTACCACGAAGGACAACGTTAGACAGGGTAGTAGAGAGGGAGAGCTGCGTTTCACGCCAATCACGCAAGGATTCGAGTAACCTGGAGACTCTGCCGCTGAACCACTGGTGCCCCCCCCCCCCCCCGCAGCACTCACGCAGACAGCATTGATGTCCGACTCGTGCCCGATGAACGTCTGCCTGCACATGCTGTCCCGCACGTCCCACAGCTTGATGGAGGCGTCGCAAGCGCCTGACACAAAGGTGCGCGAGTCCGGCGCCAGGGACAGGCTCATGACGTCACCGCTGTGGCCCGAGAACACCGTGGTCTGCTGGCCGGTTTCGATGTCCCACAATGCACTGGGGGGTGAGCACGCGCCACAGCGGAGGTCAGACGGGGCGAGCAGATCAGAACATAATGTCAAACGTAATGTCATTGTCTCTGTGCGCTGCTACGCGAGGGACTACTAGGCATTTCATTTGAAGAATAAAAAGACATCAAGTGTTAAGTAAAGAGGAAAAAACGGCACTTCAGCCCATATTAAAAAAAAAAGACGACACGGGTGACTCACCAGGTCGTGTCTCCTGAACTTGTGATGATCTGATTGTCGTCGATGAAGCGGCAACAGGACAAGTATCCTATGACAGAGAGAGACCCAGGAACCATCAGACCAAGAACCGCCTGATCTGAGGTCAGTGCGGTGGGCAAATGCGCGCACACACATACGCTGGCCAGCTGCGTTTCTCCTCCCACCAGTCAATGTAATTAACCAGCCCGGGAGTTTCCGAGCTACTGATGAGCAATTTAAGCAGCGTTTGCTTCCTTGTTTATTAATCTGATTATCTCAATGAAGCTTTTGTTCCGTTGTGTTGATGAAGTTGCTGGGGTGAGTAACACTTATGAGCTGTCAGCACTCAGACACTCAGAGAACGCTGCAGCATGTTTTAAAGTCTCTGTATCCACCGATGTGCAGTGGCCACACCCACCACAAGTGGCCACACCCACCACAAGTGGCCACACCCACCACAAGTGGCCACACCCACCACAAGTGGCCACACCCACCACAAGTGGCCACACCCACAACTCACGACCACGGAGGGATGTGATGTTACTAATATTCTCTCTCTGTCTCCACACTATGGACCAAATACCAGAGCTCAAAATGTAGGGCTGCAGCCATGCGGGAGATTGCCAGGGAAGCCTTTCAGCCATGGATACTGACGGCGCTCCTGTAATTAACTAGAAGTTAATTAAATGACATCCAGAGGGGTGGTGTCTCGGAGGAGCCAGGGATTTGCTCAGTCTCAATAAAACTCACCAGTCTGACAGTCTGCCCCCCTCCCCCCCCCGGAACCCTATATCATTCACAGAAAAGGGGTGTTTGACCTGATAACAGGACTTGTACAGATTAATAAATCACACTCCTCATGCACACTGATCTCTTTCTGAAGGATTTATGAGACACAAATACCCTGACACGCCTAGGGAGATCCATTTACTGTAATTTTAAATCCCAAATTATTGCTGGAGCTATTTTATATAAAACTGCAAAAATGGAAACACAGGGTGGGCAAATGAGAGATGCTGTGATTATGCTGATGCAAAGTTGAGGGGCGTCATGTGACCAGTCATGTGACCAGTCATGTGACCTCATCAGTACCTGTATGGCCGGGCAGCTCTCTGCTGACCCTCACATTGCCCTCCCGGGTCTTCAGGCTGTAGATGGAGCAGATGTTGTCCAGCCCCCCGCAGGCCACAAAGTTACCAGAGGGTGCGTACGCACACGTCATCACCCAAGAGGAGCGTAGGGGGATGGCGTGCACCTGCAAAGACAGGGATGGTGAAGTGCAGTTGGACAGACAGATTAAGAAATCAATGACACACACACACACACACACACACACACACACACACACACACAGCAGAGGGCACACAGGGCCACATACACAAAAGTAACACCCGATAACCTTCGGCAGTCATTTCACTCGGCTGGGAAGGAATTACCTTGTTGGTGGTGTAGCTGTCCCAGATAATCAGCTTCCCATCCTGAGATGCACTAACAAGTAGCCTGTGGAGAGAGGAAGCCATTCCACTGAGAATAATCATCCAGGAGACTGGGAACCAGAGCTCCCAGTAAGAGGCTATGGCCACGAGTTCTAGTATTTAAACTAATATTGAACAGCATCCAGACCTGTTCGAATCTTATATACCTGGATCATGTCCCCCTTTAGTCTCCTTTGCTCGAGGCTGAACAGATTCAGCTCAGCTAACCTCTCCTCATAAGACATTCCTCTAAGTCCAGGAATCATTGTTGTAGCCCTACGTTGCACCTTTTCCAAGGCAGCAATGTCCTTCTTAAGGTATGGTGACCAAACCTGCACACAATATTCTAGGTGGGGTCTTACCAAGGAATTATATAATCATAACATCACCTCCCTTGACTTAACCTCCACACACCTAGAGATCCTATTAGCCTCAAAGCCACCTCTCCATCTCAGACCAGGGCTCTGTGCCAGTAACTGGAATGTTGCTAGTCCTGTGAATGACCAGAGTGATTCTACTCCATTGGGCCCTTGAGCAAGGCCCTTACCCAGGAAGAAGCAATTGCAGGTTATGGTGTTAATCTACATCCAGCCCTATAAGCAGGTCCTCCAACTCACAGGAAATTGCTTGGCTGGTGGCAGGATTGACACTCCAGCCACTGGAAAAAAAACCTGACACTGCTCCATTCGGACTGGTGTGGTGCTGAGGTATCGCCTGCTGCATGGCTGCACTCAGGTTCTCATCCCTGAGGTGGTTTGTCGTGTGGCGGGTGTGGCAAGGCCCTGTAATCGGTGCACGCTCCTTACCTCTCTCCCACACTGGTGAGAGTGGGACATGGAAGCATCAACATACACACCGAGGTCTAAGAGAGTGCAGTACTGGGATTAGCACACAGGATGTGACCCATCACCAGCATCCCAGATGTAAACAGGAAAAGCTCACCTAGAGTCGTTGCCCCAGTGCATGGCATAGATCTTGGCCAGGTGACCGCGTAGAGTGCGCCGGGTCCTCATCTGGATCCGGCCCAAAGGGTCCAGGCCTGCTGTTATCTGACACACATACACACGCAGTGGTAAATTCCCAGAATCCCGGCGGCATGCGGCTGGATCCCCGGGGGCAGGCCATTGTACCGCGATGCCCCGAGAAGCTCCCACTGTGCAGCGGCTGTACCTGGGTCAGGGTGGAGTCTCCGCATGCTTTCCTGGCGTCCTGGAAAAGAGCGAGAGATACAAAGCGGGGCTCAAACCCGGATCTCCAGGCCTCGGCTCACAGCCTCCCGCCCCAAAACTCTTACTCTTATCTGATTCCTCAGTTGCTCGGCCTCCTGGCGCAGCTGCTCCAGTTCGCTCATCCTCGATTGGGCGCTTTGCCTGTCAATTCCACGCAACTCAGCCAATGAACAACCTGGAAAAGAAGGTGGGATGAGAAGGGAGTAGAATGAACTGGGAGTGGAATACGGTTAACCGAGAGCTCCTCCGCACCGATACATTTTCGTTCCGCAACGCAAACATTTCCTTCCGATTTAGCCTTGTCCACATTACCACGGAGTTTTTTTTTCTTTTTTTTAGTGCAGTCGTTCATAAACATGAAGACTGTGTTACACCTACATCAGTGAGCTCCGATTGGTTCATACTCGCTCGTGACCCTTTCCTGATTAGCTCTCTTCATTTCATCGTCTCCTTTCCTAATTGGTTGTTCTTCACGGGAATGAAGAACGCTTCACTTTTATTTTCAGGGAAGGGAGCCACATGTGAATATGGAGGATGTACAGGACTTTCGCTACCTGGCATACGCCGCTTTGCTTACTTCTGTGCACCTATATCATGTTTTCTGTACATTATATGCTGTTTGCAACTATTGTGGAGCCCAAAACGAGACTGTAGCTGAGCCGAGTTTAAGTGCAGCTCTAGCTTATGATAAAGACGCCCAGGCATCGAACATGAGAGTGCACCGAGCCTGAGGGGAAGGGAGTGAGACGTGTGGTGACTACGTTTCTGGATCCTTGTGTTGTTCCTGTAATGGTTCCTTTTATGTATGACTTTGTGTTTTTGCGATGCTGCAGTACTGTCGAATTTCGCTTTTGCTAAATAAAAAAAAATGTGCATTTACTGTAAAAACATGGTTGTGTGTGAGATTAATCGACAGTCAAGCGTTTATAAAAACTGAACTTCATTACTAATCAAAGTCAAAATAAATGATTCAAAATATATACTTCGCCACTTCTAGAGTTAACAACAATTTTGGTTGGACAATAGGCGTGCAAAATCACACGTTGTAGCTCGAGCTACAACAAATATAAAGTGCATCACTTCTGAAAATATATGATAAAAAGTTCTGGTTAAATGTGCAGATATACACATTAACGATCACTCTCACAGCTACGTCATTTGCCTTTTACACGAAGCAGTGATAACAATAGTGCGGACGCAGATCTTTTCTTTCAGAAACTCCGGTAAAAAAAATGTTAACGTATTAGTGCGGACGTAGCCGGAGTTTTTGAGACATTCTGTACTTCCTTCGGACTTTGAAGAAACACTTACCAGCAATTTACAATGCAAATAGCACCGCGCACACACACCATAGAGATTCCATTCCCTGTTAAAAGCCACTTGTGCATCTCAGGTCGAGTTCTGTAGTCCAAATGTTTACATAAATCATAAACCAGTGTTACCCTGAACCATCCACCACGTAATCCCTAATCTGATGTAATCTAGGCAGAAATACCATCCACACAAAATCAGTAATGCTAAAGCCCTTTATAAAAGGGAATGAGATTAGGATTAGCACCGACAGCAGAAAGTCAGCCAGCTATGGGTGTGCGGGCTGGATGTTATCAGAAAAGAACAAACCAGTTAGCCTAATCCTAAACCTCAAATACCTTTATTATGCTAATTAACTACAAAAGCATCTCTGATCACACGAGGATCTGAAATAATTATGATACTCCAGTACCTTTCTAAAGCCTAGTTGATACTGCATGTGCACAGTTGATAAGCAAAAAGACCGCTAGAGCCAAGATCTGCTCCTTTGGCATAGTGACCCACAGGGGTTAGCACTGGGAATTTGAGCTTGCCGAGACTGGACACACCAGTCCAGACCAAACGAGCCGAGCAGGAGCGCTGCGGTCTCAGGCTAATCTGCATTAAGGAGCCCGGCACAGAGTTCACATTCTCACAGATAGCAGAGTTTTGCGTAGCAAATACCAACAGAAAATCCCACTACTTCCTTAACAACCCTTTTATTTACTCGTTATGGTGCTTGCAGGACAGGGGGGGGGGGGGGGGGGGGCGCCAGCGAGCATTCCAGTAGTAATTCAACAGTAATTCAAACGAGGAGCGGTTTGGTTTGCATGTGAGGCCCGTTCTACCAGCTGACCCCCCCATCATTTCCATTCTGTCTCAGGCAGGGTATGCAGAAATATATTCATCAAAATGGGGCCAGCTCTGCCTTTTCAGGGGCCCTAGGAAAAGCTAAGCGACTGCCTATTCTGCCTACAACCACAGCCGGCCCTACAGATGTCCGTCTACTCCTAAACTAACACGTAATATTGCAACAAAATTAGCATTTCATTGGGAGTCACAGGTGTTGCGCTTTTTTTTTTTTTTTTTTAAGTCCCCATAAGCGTCACCCCTCCTACTGCAGGAAGCAATTATCTGGATCCCCGTTCCCCGGGGGAAGCTCCAAGCAGACGGATCACAGGACCTTAATGGAGGGCGACAGGGGTAAATTAGCGCAACTCTGTCTCATAGTGCAGCTGCTCAATTAGGCAGAGGGCGAAAAACCACAATACCACAGTACCTTCTGGGATCACAAAGTGCTTCTCATGCTTCTTACTTCGTATTAGTAATACAGAAACATACACTGATACAGTCATAAAGTAGACAGACCTCTGGATATAGGGTAGCTGTTTGGAGAACGTTACCAGTGGAAAAACAATGCAAGGAAATGACATTTAGGAGATAATGTGACCGCCCGCCTTAAGGGCGTGTAATCACGTAATTATGTATTAAATGTCTTTCGGGAAAAAAATCAGCACTATACAAAGGTTGTGCTTTTAATCGTCAGATCAATCATGCTTTATAACGGGACTCAGTTGGTACTGTATGTTCCCTAAATTATCACAAAACCGAAGCATCGATGTTCACCCTGAATCATCTAATAACCAGCAGAGGCCGATGGCCGCATCCTAGCAGGAATCCACCCTGAAGGGCTGTAGTTTAACAACCTTTAATCGTTTCCCCGTGAATTATACCACCGCCCAAATACGTGGGGGCGATTTTCACAAAAAACAGTATTTGTGGGTTTTACCACACTAACCAGCTCTATTTGCAGGGCCGATGTGTGCAGAAAACATCGAGTTTTAGCAAAACGGTACAGGATGATGAATGCACGGTGCTCTTGACGATGCGTTTTGCGGACTGACATCAGGACAGCCTCCCGCAGACTATATTTAGCCAAAGAAGTGATCGGTGACGATTAGCATGATCCCCCAGCCCAGCTACTGCAACACATAAAGCACAGCGGCTCTTCCTTCCTGCACATCTGCAGCCGGCCTCCATAGCTTGGTAAACAGGATTCAACCTCCCCTACGCGCCTTTTTAATATATAATTTCCTGTGCAACCCACAAAGCAATGTAACCCACACTGATGAGTTTTTTTTAAATCATATGCTGATCGCCATCTAGTCCCCACCCGCGAATCAGCCGACTTACTGATTTGCTGCTATTACCGGTATGATCAACGTTCAGCCGGTTGCAGCACTTTATCCACGGAGTGGCCCTTAGTCTCATAGTGACATGGCTGAGACAGATTAGAAATCGGTCCTGTACTTTAGGGTCTCCCACGGTGAATTTTACTAACCGGGGGGAGGGGTGCCCAGTGACAACTTTTGCCGACCCACATAACCCTCCCACCGAGAAAATGCACCGTATGCCATCCCAGCCCTGCATACTGGGCCAATCCCGGCCCCAAACCCCAACATATCGACACGCGGATCCAGGCACAGCCATCAAAGCTAAGTTGTGAAACGTGACTTCAATCTTTTCATTATACCAACACGTATCCATTTAACAAGGCGTGCAGCCGCACAATAACCCCGATCCTCTTTGGGCAATCATTCGAGAGGCATGGGGTTTGTGTTTGGGCTGCAAAGCCGCCTCCACACGCCGGTAATCCAACGCGTCCATCCGGGACCACAAGTTGCATGCACAAGGTTCCCATTTCCGCTTCTTTTCCCAAGAGCAACAGCACATCAGCAGTACAGCACCCACCCTAAGCTGCACGCTCCTATTTTCTGCAGCGTGACATCAATTATAAAACACTGACGAGTACAGAATCCGGTGCATCGGTATAACCCGTCAACAAAAGGATGCAACGTATTACTATGCGTCTAAGTATTTTCCCTGACACGATGGTGTTCTCATTGTTGTCACAAATCGATTTGCAATAATTTCTAAACAAATATAATGTGGCGCTCTACAGTACTTTACGGTGCATACGACGACAGACTGCTTGGTAAGATCATGCCACAAACCACTTCGTTTCTGTGCAGCGTGGGAAATGTCACGTTATTGAATTTCCATAAATGTATAGGCTACATTTTCACGGCCCTGAGACCGTGTGCTTTATCCGAAAGGCTCCATATTTACGTCGTTCATCAGTAATATTTAGGCGAAAGCTTCGAAACGGCCCTACAGACTCCCTGCCTGTGAGCCGAACGAGCCTTAAGTGTCGGTAGATTTTTGTCATTTAGGGAAAAAAAACTAACCTTTTTCTCGGTCTTCAAAAAAGCAAATGCAGACAGACTTCTGAGCAGTTTGCTTTCACTTTCTTATCCTGGTTATTGAGTTATCAGGTAACAAAAAACCAAAGCAAATTTAAAAATGCATTGCTGAAAAAATATTTTTTCACAGGGCCGCTTCAACATATGAGTTCTCCACTGTTCTCGTTTCTTTTGTAATCCCGTTTTTTTTCTCTCCCCGGATTTCTTTCTTTCTTTTAATTCCGACTGATTCTGGGGGCTGAAAAGACAGTTCTTTGGGAACGGTGCATGTGAACATGCGGAGATGCCCAACGGATTAGTTCAACCGCAAAAAAACTATCATAAAAGAAGCCCTTAACGCTTAAAATGATCGGTGGCTTGGTCTTCTGTTTGTTTTTAACAATCCTTCTGTTCCTTCCTTCCCTCTCCCTTAGACAGTCGCTTCTTCTCCTCCCTCTTCCCTACCCCCGCTTCGCTATGTCCGTCTCCACCTCGTCCGAAATCCAATTATTTTATAAAAAACCTAAAAATGGTTCGCACTCCGGTTTGCAAAGCGATGACTGCAAAAGCGGAAAGTACAATCACACAGGTCTTGGCATTGGTACATAAAACCCGTCCATTGGTGCAACAATAGAGAGAAAAAAATACAAAAATTTAGTTATGAATACATCCTCATACGCTGTAAATATCAGAAAACACACACAGTCACAAGTCCTAAACGATCACCATTATAATGCGCTGAGTTTAAAACGCAGATACTCATACGCACAATTCAACCACACCCATTAAGTAAGACTGTACCATTGTTTATCAGTCCTCCAGTGGTCATAGCATTCAGGAGGGGGGTTGATAAATAATCAGTACATATTGGTTTGAGGATAATTCAGGACATATTTAAAAAATTATGTTATATTAAAGAACTAATATAAATATAAAATATAAATTCAATTTCTTAAATAAAACATGGGGTGTAGTCTAAATATGTGCTCGATATTTTTTCGCGCCCTGCTCAGCTGGAGAGTGAGCTCGTCTCGTTCGGCATGGAGGATTGTCACGTGACTGTCACAGACTTTCAGATAAAATACCTCACTGTTCAAGTGTTATCTGATTTCTCCAATATTTATACGTTTCGTAACAAAAAGTAGGTTTTCCACCCAGTTTTATTTATGCAGTTTTTTTTTTAATTATCGCACCGTGATAAATATTTTGCCTAAATAATCTGTCCTGATTATGTTTGAAAATTTCATACCACCCATGGTGATTCTCCAACCAAACGAACAAGCTCTACAAAGCAATTTTGTACGTAAAGGGGGAGCATCTCAACTCAGTTTCTCTGTTTGGCACAAGTAACCTGTGTTGCTTGACCCATGATTGTGAATTTGCCACAAATACCCCCCCCCCAAGCACCACCTAAATATTTTTTTGAAGCGAATGCAGTGTATATATCACCGTAGCAAACTATTTGCAATTCCTACTTTATTTATATTCATAACGGTATGTTAGAGGGGAAAAACCGCGGAACCAACTAATCAAACGCCACGTCACTTTTTACTTGTGTTGGTGCTTCGATTCATGAACAAACTCGATATAATTAGATATAAAAAATTCTTGCACATTTCTCATATGGGACAATCATGTGGTCGTTTTTGTTCCTTTACAGCAACAGTACACATTGAAAACATCTGCTTAGGGTTTAGCTTTGGTTTCAAGGAGATGTGGTTGTGCTTTAAAAAAAAATGGAGGTTGCTATTGTTCCCTGGACAATCACAGCCACTTAGACTGTTCGGTTTCAATTAGTATTTTGTTTAACTGATAGGTTAACGATGCTCTGTGTCATACAGCAGGGGACAAGATTCAAATGACGACTGATTTGGGCAACTGCACCTTAAACAAGTATTCTTAAACTGTGGAACATTGTTCAAACTACAGTTCTGGGGGTCAAACAGTTCGTAAATGCGATCAGTACATTGTATGATTTAATCCGGGTTTATGTGACATATATTTCAATGCACACTTTGATACTTCAACGGTCAAAATAAATTTCATAGTTTTTTTTTAACTGAAACCTAATTATACAACTTTATCAGAATGTAACGTTCTACTGTAATGATTCAGAAGAAAAAAGTAACCCACCGTCTCAGGCCGTCTAGGCAGTCTGCCCTAAAAACGCAACAGGAAATGATGTCATTGGATAGATAACGCAGGTGTTGCCTGCACTTATGCACACGGTACCCTAATATTTCACGCACAACCCAGTGGGATGAAAGTGATCAGAGCAGTTGTGCAAGCATTTCCTGTCCTTCCTACGTGATGACCGAGAAAGAGTGCATCTCACTTTATGCATTATTGGTTGGACAATGGATATGAATTCTGACTGACACAGAACAATGTGTATCTAATCTCAAGTTCCAGCACAAGGTCAAAATAAGTGCCACGTCCCAAATCAGCATGTGGGTCCTTATGCTGGAAAACCAACTTACATTCTACACCCCTGTAAAAAGTACAGTGATGGTATGTGCCACCTGGCCACTTCTTCAGAAGATCCTCATTAGGGAGTGTAGTAACGGAGAATAGGTTGCCTAGCAACAGCCACTGCGACGATTCTAGCCTGTGCTGGCAAAGAGAGCACTCACGCTCTGGGTCTTAAGTTATGCAAAAATCAACTGTGTACAGGGTGGGGGTGGTCGTACTTGAAACACAGATACAAATCACGATTAAACAGATGTAAACTCGCGCTGAAAACAACTGCATCACCTTGAACCGCCCAAACTTAAGTGTAACACAATGATCCACTACACTACACGTCCCCGTGGTTCTATGAATGCATTTGACAGGTTATGTGACAACGCATCGTAAATTACATCCAACACACAAAAAACGGAACCATGTTACCGCTTCCTAGGCCTAATAGACAATCATACCTACCTATAATCTCAACCTTATGTAATCCATTTTAAGAACCGCATGACGAAACGCCGACCCCCCTCCCCGTCGCTTTACCTCTTATTTGCCTTCCTTTCTTTCTCTTTCGCTCCCTCTCAGTCGCTCTTGCTCCAGTCTCCCCTCCAGAACAGCGTTATGGTTAGTCAGCAGTGCACACCCTTTCCGTCTTGAAACGTGCAGCATGGAGGACAATAATTAAAACGTGGGAAGCGGAGACAGAATATTCGGCAGTACGAAGTAATTGTCCTGCTTTGGGGCATCTAAACGGTTAATGTTCCACCACATAACTTGCTTCGTATAAGCCCCACCCCTTTTACGCTCATCAGTAGTTATTTTTTAATTACAGGACTTTACTGTAAGATGTTCGATCGTCAAAAGGTACGTGTGCGCTTCCAGCAGGTAATACCGCAAATAGAGAGGTTTCTTTTCTCTTCGAACGCCAAGTGCGCCGCGGGTCTGAGCCAATCAGAGGCGAGTGCGCGTTAACAGAAGATAATCAGCGCACTCTCCCTTTGCCCGTATAAAGACATGAGCCACTCACAACTAAAGCTTTCGCGGGAACATTTTCACACGAGCCCGAAATAATCCCGCATTAACGTTTCGCTTACGAACAAGTGTTATGGGTCGGTTCGCAACTATACGTTTATTTTAATCTAGTCGTTTGCTTAAAATCCAACAGTTTCGCCAAGAATCGTACATAAAGCTGCTCGCGGTCTGCTATCCATGACTAGTGTATGTGAAGAAAAATTCGTATTACCCTAAAAAGTGTGCAGATACGACTTTACTGATAAGTATTATTCATTACTTCCATCCTAAACATTGCCCATTCGTTTGCCAATTTGGAGTCAATGTAGCCCTATTGACCTGGTGAGGATGCAATTAACAGATGCACCCTCTATTTTGAGCAAGGATGGGATTATATTGCACAAGTGTCAGACATTTTTGATCACCACAAATGTCGATGGTACATTGCAATTAAGATCAGATATGAAAAGTTCAGATTTGAGGTACTGCTGTTTGACACCTGAGACATTAACTTGAGTCAAGTCTCCATACTTGTAATGTGGAAGTGAAGTCAATGGACAAGTTACTCCGTTCAACATTTATTTCCATTAGGTGATTTGTTGAACCAGCAGTAGCTGTGCTTAAGCTCATGCACTGATTTTACCAAGAGAAACCTTAATTCCATACATGTTACATCCAGAGTCCTGAAAAGGATCAGAGAAATGGACTATGAACACAGCTTCGAGGATCTCATTATCAGATGTAGCCTTAACTGCGCAAATATTCACACACATCATTCCATACAACAGGAATCTTTGTTTACACCAGATGAATTATGGGTAAGAGGTCACCACAGCAATTCCTGAAGGACCAAGAACCTTTTGACTTAACAGGTCACGAAAGAGCAGCAACTTCAAAAAAATGGCACTTGGACAAACAGAAAAGTAAAGCAAAGCTCAGTGTAAAAAAAGCAGACCAGGGGATTAGCAGTAGATGCTAATGACTGAAAGCAGGCAGAGGAGAGGTCCAGATGTAGACAGGGAAGAGTTCGCCGTACAGATGCAGGATTTTCAGAGGGGTTGGTATCCATCCAGTCTTCTCCTCCTCCAGAGGACACAGACTGCTATGACAATCACCACGACGACCAGTGCAAGGACACCTACCACCAGAGCGATTTGGTGGTCCCCATCTCCAGGACAGAGGTCCTCTGCATTGGGAGAAAATGGATGCCAAGGGTCAAAAACTGTACAAGTGCTTTTCATTCCAAGACATGACTTGTCTAAAGCAACTTGGAGCAGATGCTTAGATTTGCTAGGAATACAAGACCTTCAGGAAGGCTACCTCAGACTGGAAGCATGCAAATATTGGTTTACATCAATTCCTTATTTAGACACTAGGGGGAAGCACTAAATTCATTCAACAAAGACCCAAACTTCACGAACACATTTACTCAAGCACTCCAAGAATAACCCATCAATGGAATCATTTGCTAAAAAGGCTTTTGGGCATCAGAGTTCCCAGGTTTGAGTAATGGGCGGGATCTTCATACCAGGGCCAAATTCATTGCCGTCAAATTCCAAGGCCTGGATCTTTATTTGGCTGACATCCAGATGGAGCCCAGGTCCCATTGACACGGACTGGCTGCTGCAGGCGTAGGAGTGGTGAACTGCCGCACTGAACATCTGCAGAGACTCATTCTTGGCTCTATAGGTTCCCTGTTCAGGATCTAATAATGTTAGTGTTAGTCTCACTGGCCCAAGAAAAATTCCTTTCAGCTTGCATCACACACACACACACACACACACACACACACACACACACTGAAGGTTCAAAAATTCTCTTAACAGTTCAAGCGGCTGTAGAATGCAGCTGCACGTAAGCGATCAGGCACATGCGAAACACCATAATGCACTACTGACTCAAAAAGGTTACCTGCGTTGACGAAAGGGTACGTGAGCTCAAAGGCAACAGTGCTGACGTAGACCAAACCGAGGGTCACATTCTAGGGAGAACGAGGGCAATCAGACATTAGCAACAGAATGGAAACGCTCATTAGACATTGCCTTTGCAGTCAATTGAATTATGAGAGAGAGGCATCATTAAACATTGTATTACACATATTAGTCGTGAAAACAAGCCAAGCTTACTCTCTGGAAGCGAAAGAAAACCACGCCTTCCTCAAACTTAAGGTGCACTGTTGCTGTGGAGTTGCTGCAGCCTCCTGTAGCAACAGTCTCACCAGGCTGGATGATGAAGGTACCATTAGACTGAAAAGGGAGACACCAAGTCAGATAGACTGTTAAGAAAACTAGAACTACAACTTGAATTCATTTTAGCCTATTGCTCAGGGCCACTAAAATAATGCAGCTAATTTAACACACTTCTGGAGTGCAAGAATAAAAATGCCGAGTACAATGAAGCTTGGAAGCCTTAAGTTAACAGGAATCTAGGCAGCACAAAGGTGACTTTCATACCTTGTTCCTATAGACTGTGCTGTAGGCGATTCGTATTCTTAGGGCCATCTGAGCCTTGACACACAAGCCACCCCCTCCTCTCACAACGGTGTAGTTGCCCATTGTCAAATTCTTGGTTGGTGTAGCCTCTGTAGCTGGGGTGGACGCAGTTATGACTGTGGTGGAAGGCATTGACACAGGGATCTCAGTCACTGTGACGGGCACCTCCTCGGTCACAGGCTCCTCCGTCGGAAAGGGCTCCTCGGTCACAGGCTCCTCCGTCGGAAAGGGCTCCTCGGTCACAGGCTCCTCCGTCGGAAAGGGCTCCTCGGTCACAGGCTCCTCCGTCGGAAAGGGCTCCTCGGTCACTGGCTCCACCGTCGGAAAGGGCTCCTCGGTCACTGGCTCCACCGTCGGAAAGGGCTCCTCGGTCACTGGCTCCACCGTCGGAAAGGGCTCCTCGGTCACTGGCTCCACCGTCGGAAAGGGCTCCTCGGTCACTGGCTCCACCGTCGGAAAGGGCTCCTCGGTCACTGGCTCCTCCAGCGGAAAGGGCTCCTCGGTCACTGGCTCCTCCAGCGGAAAGGGCTCCTCGGTCACTGGCTCCTCCAGCGGAAAGGGCTCCTCGGTCACTGGCTCCTCCAGCGGAAAGGGCTCCTCGGTCACTGGCTCCTCCAGCGGAAAGGGCTCCTCGGTCACTGGCTCCTCCAGCGGAAAGGGCTCCTCGGTCACTGGCTCCTCCAGCGGAAAGGGCTCCTCTAACGGAAAGGGCTCCTCCCCCAGTGTGACAGGTGATTCAGTTGTATACAGCTCCTCTTTAGATGACTCAGTGATGACAGACTTCACTGGAACTGTAGTAGGCACAGTGCGGCGTAGTGTAAAAAGTGGCACAACGAAAGGCTTCCCTTTCTTGGAGACAGTGGTCATCAAGGGAGCCAACTCTGAGGTAAACGCAGAGATTGATGGCAGCTCTGTTGCCATGGTACCAGACTCCACAGGAACCCCAGTAGTCTCCATTTCTGGGGCTGTGTCTAAGGAAGATGTAGACAAGGCTGTGGTCCAAGAGTGAGACACCAGAGGTGTAGGGCTTGCATAAGTTTCATCCTGGGCAAACGATACGCCTAAAGCAAGAGAAATCATTTAGTGATCCAGTGCAAGATTGTCCTGTCCAGTAAATCAGAGTGTAAACAACAATTCTTAACCTGGATGCAATTTATAAGCACGGCAGTTCAGAACATTGAGTGGCGTAGACTACGTGGCTCAATCAACGTCCAGATTAACATCCACATTTTTAGGTCTTGCTAATGTAACGCAGAATTTTATGCACCGTACAAGGCTGTGGAATCACCAGAACGAAGCAAAAAACTCACATGTGAATAAGGCAAAAGCCACGACGAATAAATGAAATCCGTGTTCAGCCATCGTGACCATGAAAAGAGCAGCGCGGCTTGTGGAGCTAGACGGGGTATCTACTCGCCTCACCGCAACATCACTCATTAAGCCAAAACACCTCGTGCGACGCTATTAAATGCTGGAGTAGCATGCAAATCAGCACCAATAAGCCCCACAGCTGCCGTTCCTACGGACCTAATTAACGTCGAAACAATTGTAAGTCATGCAATGCACTGTGGTATTATAATGATTTTATTTCACCAATTGGTGATTATAATTACATTGTTTTAATTCAATTTAGGGGGACTTTCAAAAACATTAAAGTTTTACCATTTCATGTATACAGTTTTAAGCGGTGTTATTACTTTTATTATAGCTTTATCTCTTTTCCTGCATAACTTCATTTCGGCCTAAATTCTCTGTTTCAGAATAAAAGTACGGAATCCGAGGTATCAGTGTTGTCCATTTATTAAGGTAGCTAAATTAGCGTTCATAAAACAAGATACTTATGATACTAAAAAAAAAGATTAATTTGACTAAGCACAAGACACTACCCATTCATTAGATTAGGACATTAAGAATACTTTATGTTGACTTTACTGGTTAACAGCCTATTATACACATTTATCTTAGACGGTGTTGCTGCACCGTCTTATAAAATGAAGTATAATAATTTGATATATAATACTACTTAGTGGTGTGTATAATACGCCTTTGTTTGAAACACTATTTGTAAAATTAAGACATCCTCCCTAAATCCTTCCATGAATGATAAACTGGAGACCAAACTGACATGATCCCCCCCCTCCCCAAACACTCTACGTCATCACCCTGCGTCCGGAGTCGACTCTACGGTTTTCCGCTGCACAGAAAGCAGAAGGCTTTTGTATACTGTAATAACCTTTATTTTATTGCATCTGACCGATTCGCATTTCAAGAGCACTGATAAAACCAAACGTCTGCGGTTGTATACAGGCATTATACAGATACTGCAATCCCATCTTCGTTGCTTTTGGCCACCCTGCACTGATATCGGCGGTAGCCGGGCATGAAGATGGACTCCAGCGTGTCTTTCTTAAAGTACGAGCTGGCCGCCACCATCGAGCAGGCGGTGCGCTGTGCCGTGGAGGCCGTGCTGCGGGAGGCGGCCCGGGTGGTGGGAGCCAAATTGTCTGCAGCGCATTCGGCGGCCGCCGAGTCGCACCGGGAGAACCAGAGTCTGCGGGAGCGCTTGGAGATCTCTGAGAGCGAGCTGAAGGCCGTGCGCTACTACATGTCGGCGGCCGAGAAGAACATCAAGCAGTGCCTGCTGCTCAACCAGAACCAGCCCGTCCCCGATGTGGTGAACCAGCGTCCCGACGACACGCAGTTCCTCCTGTCCCATACTGACACCTTGACCAGCCCCCTGGGCCGCGGCGCCTCCCGCGGTCCGCTGAGGTCGTTCAGAGCCTCGTCGGGCCGGCCGCAGTTTTCTTCCAAGTCCTTCCCCAGCGTGGGGCTCTGCGTGCCCACGGTGCAGTCGGACTTCGCCAGGGGTGGCGTGAACCGCAGAAGGGTCCGGTGCGCGTCCTCCGCTAGCCTTCCGCATTCGCAGCACCGGCGGGCCGTGCACGCACCCGAGCTGCAGACGGAGCACATGCTGGTGACGGCCGACAGTGCCGACAGTCACATCTATATTACAGATGAGGGGGTCGCAGATAAAGGTGAGACTAATTCTATTTCGGTGCCGAAATTAAACTCGTATAGTTAATCACGCCCGCCGTGAGTCGTGCTTAATAGATATGTTGTTAACGTGTATGTGGATGTCTGTTTCTTCAGAATACTCAGGCCGCCTGTCGGAAGATGACCCCGGGAAAGTTCACCAAGGCCTGGAAGTGGCTTCTTTGCAGCAGGAGGAGCCTGAAATGGCCAAATTCGAGTTCGAGGTGGGGGCTGCAGCTGGGGATGTGAACGAGCTGGGACTGATCAGAGTGCTGGAGGATGGCGAGGAGCTGAAGGAGGGGACTGTCAAAATCGAGGACGATGCAGAGGGTCCTGTCACGGAGCCCCTCATCCCTGAGCCTGTGGTAACACCGCAGCTAACACAGTCGCCGCCTGTGGTCAGTGGTGGTATCCTAGGTATAGGCTTCCCTCCCATATCGGTGGACGGCCCAGAACTGGCTGTAGCGCCTCTGCCGCCGGGCGACAGCGCTGACAAGGTGCACCGCTGCAACGTGTGCGGCCGCGGCTTCCGCCGCTTCTACTGCCTGAAGACGCACCAGCGCATCCACACGGGCGAGCGGCCCTACCCCTGCCGCTACTGCGAGAAGCGCTTCCGCCACCTGGACAGCCTGCACAAGCACCAGCGCATCCACACGGGCGAGAGGCCCTACCGCTGCGCGCAGTGCGGCTGCTGCTTCCGTGAGCTCGGCCAGCTCAAGAAACACCGGCTGACCCATGCGGGGGCACCGCCGGCTCCCCCCCACCCCGGCCCCGCCCTGCTCGCGCCCGGGCCCCCCTTCGGCTGGTCCCACGTCGGCTCGCAGTCCCTGGATTCCGCCTGAGATTGTGACCCAGTGCAGGACAGCAGAGGGAAAATGCAGAAGTTGCATGCAGGCTAACATGCTGAACTCTCCTGCTGCGGCGTGCAATTTTACGTTGCTTTTTTCTGCCTGTGAACAGCTGAATTTAGAATTAGCATTGTGCTTACCTTTTTGTTTGTCCCCTCACCTAAGGTCTGTTTTATTAATCATTGAAAGATAAACGGCAAAAGTATACAGGACAAAATAATTTTTTTTGGTCATGTGCTGTATGTTTATTCCGCCTTTAGCTGTACCAGCTGTGTGTAATGATGATACAGGTATTCTGTCCTCTTTTCTCTTACACCAGAGGACGACTCTTCATGTCTATAATGTGGATGAATTGATCAATAAAGTTGATCTTGCATTACGGTAGTGCTGGTTGGATCTTTTTATTTGTATTTCTGCGCGGTCATGTGAGGTTCTGAAGCAGCCTTCAAACATAAATCTAAGAAATCTTCTCACTTGTGTCCGTAACACAAGCAAAATCGAAAGAACGTGATAGGACACATCGCCCATGTCTGTGGTTCACAGCGTCGTGTTACAGAGATGAGGAAGATAACGGAGGATGGGCAAATGCGGAAGTTATACTCTATTTTAGTGAGACATATCTTTTTCTATGCAGGTGCATATGTGGGTCCTGTTATTGGAGTAGAGCTAAAACACTTACCATTCTTATAAGAATGGTACAAAATGTACCAGAGTACAAAATGTAACCATAATTAGAGCCGGTATTAAGCGAGTTGGTAAATATGGGGCCATCAGGAAATGTTACTTTCAATCGACACGTTTCCCTCCTCCCCGGCCTGTAAAGGGGGGAAATCAATCGATTCCCTGTGCTAGGATTTTCTGCTCCCTGCAGGTTAAAATAAGGCAGCAAAACATGTTTTGTGTGATTGACAAAATAATATCCGTGCATAAATGTATAATAAAACGCTAGCTTCAGCACGTGGTAACTTGTTACTAATAGGTTGCTGGTTCACGTCGTAGGAGCTTCCTGCTATTGTTCTTAAGTTAGCTCCAGCTTCTGATAAAAATGCACAGATATATTAATTGGTCAATACGTCGCCAGTGGCTTAAAACATGACAGACGGCGCTGTCGTGATGCTCCATCGCCCTTAGGAAGTTTACTGTCAGACTTGGAAGGAAATGGTCAGTCTGTTTATGCAGATAACGGCGGTGAAGCCACGTACACGCATCGTGCTGCACCATCCGTTTGAAACAGCTTTAATACGGCAATCAGACTCTTTACTAACTATACTCGCCGGTGAAAAATATTCATATATATGTAAAATAGTTAAATAAGAAAAAGACGGAGGCGCGCCCTTAGTGACAACGGGAAGTGTGCGCATTTGGTCGCCTGTCAGTGGGCTCTCTGTCAGAAGCAGGACAGGTAAGTGCCGTTAGCTTGTCTGCTGGGGGCTGATAAGCTCACAGGCTGGTACCGATCAGAGGCGATCCGCATTATGGGAATTTTACACTTTGTTTCAGTTCCTTTTCCCGGGGACACCGGGACGCCACAGCCGCTGCGGTCCAGGACAGACCCGCTAACTTCCTTTTTAATATGAAATGTCCCATGTTATTTTAGACGCATCCGCCTGCCGCACCGCTTCGATCGGACCGCGTGCCGGTTCCTTGAACCAGTTTGAACCCCGATTGAACCCGGCAACTCCTCTGTTTCCTGCGTAAATACCTACATTTGTGGCGGTTTCCATCTGATGTGAAATATACTGCAAGGCGACAGAACTAAACCTTAATGGGACGAAAAAGGTCTCAAAATGATTTTCGGGCTAATGCGTTATTGCCCAGTAGATATAATCGCGCAGTTCTTTTATTTTTGACACAATCCGCGTATCCCCTGGTGAGTAATGATGACCAAAATCCGAAAATGAGGCGAAAAGTCTAATTCAATTCTGCTAGAGCTATTTTATAATAAACAGATAAATGCTTGCCGTATTATTCACTGGTATTGCTCTCATCTGGATTAGATTCATTTTAAGAAGCCTGACTGATCGTTTAATTCAAGTGTAGTTATATCCTGTATGTGGGCTTAACGTTGTGAAAGAAAACAGAGCAGCATAGCCCTGTCACAAGTTCCCGTTTTAACAAAGAATGCGGCCAACGGCTTATGATATGTACTAAAATATGTGCTTGAGGTCTGCCGAATTTCAGACAGAACGACGGGGTTATTTTCGGTCACGTAATAGATCGGTGATGCAGGACTGCGTCCTTCCAAAGGCCGTTTTAGGGCACAGCTCCGGCGAAAAGGCGGATCTAGGATGTAAGAATCGTGAGAACCTGCGAGGAGATACTGTGCAATATCGCGCGAATCGCTGACTGGCTGCGTACTAGTGGGATGTAAGAATGTGGTCTGGCCCTCTGTCCAGCTGTAGGTTTGAGAGGAGCAGGGCCAGATTAATGCATAGGCTATCCTGGGCTATAGCGTAGGACTCAGGCAGACATGAGGACCTCGCCCCACCTCGGGATACATGGACAGGGCAGTGCAACCAGCAACGGCTTAACATCTATGTTGATGTCAGCCTGCCCCCCGACCCCCGTTCTCCAGAACAGCCCAATTCCTCATGATTAAAACAGGAATTTGCAGACCCTCATATTGTCAGGGGCTGAGGGCCCTTCAGCACCTGAATTATATAGGGAACCCTGGTGTAGTGTGTAGCATAGGGTTAGGGTTAGTACCCTATTTGGTATGTTGGTATGTCTCTGCGTGGCACATGGGTCACAGTCCTCTCCCTCTTCACAGGTGAGTGTCGGTTGTGGCTGAAGGCTGGTTCCACTGTCTTACCGCCATGTCTCAAGAGCACTCACCCCTGTTGCCCAATGGGGCGTGGAGCAGGCCGGTGACCTCGGCGACCCCGGCCACGCGAGCAAATGTATCTGGCCGTGAGGAGATGGGCCTGTTGAACCCGGAGCCGGCACCCACCACACACCGCAGCCTCAACACCTTCTTCGGGGTGTTCGTGCCCACCGTACTGTCCATGTTCAGCATCGTGCTCTTCCTCAGGACAGGTGAGCACTCCAGTAGGGGGCGCTGTTCGGTCAGCTTCCGCCGGAACCTTTGCCTCGAGGCCGCACAGCTTTACCGGACTTTGCAGCTTATCTGTGATGTCTGCAGATTCTTTAAATATATTGAAATAGTTGCCAGAAAAAATTCTCCTGAAATATCCATATGTGTGAAGTGGTCGGTGCCAATCATCTGTAATGTTTCATGCAGATTAATGTTCAAGTATATAAAAATGAACAGCTTGTTATTTGAATTAATAATAAATATACAGCTCTGAAAAAAAATCGAGAGACCTGAATGCTTCCAGGTTCAAAGTTTATAAGACAGCAGTACGCAAGAATCAGGTGAAGCAGGAGAGACAGGCAGTAACCAAAAACCAGTCAGGTAGAAGGAGGAAGCAACTTCCTAATGTCAGAGATGGCCGTCAACTTATCCGGCAGTGCCTCATAAATCAGAGGATGACCTCAAGTTACCTTCATAAAGAATGAGTAAACATTAAGTGGTGTGAATTGCACTGCTGGGACAATTCATAGCAGGCTCCAGGAAGGAGGACTGAAGTCCCGTAAAGGAAGAAGCCCTTCATTAATGAGAAGCAGGGAGGAGCCAGGCTGCAGTTTACAAAAAAATAAAAATATATACAGGCACATACTTATAAACAGAAATGAATGAAACTGAAGACTTTGCTGTGGTGTCAGTTTTTTTCCAGAGCTGTATGGTAAAATGTAACGTTGATATAGTTTACATGGGGCATGAATGATCGTTAAAACGGGCGCAGCTAACGGTGACGAAGACGCCTGCAGGAAATCATCTCCCAGGCCATCGTACTTGCGGTTTAGCTCCTGACTGGCTTTTTGGGGTGTTGGGGGTGTTTAGTGTGACTGGTGTTACTTGCTGGGATGCATGCAGCACTAGCGCTCGCAGAATAACAAAGACTTCCTGCCCAGGTTTCGTCCTGGGCCACGCCGGCCTTCTGCAGGCGCTCCTCATGCTCTGCGTGGCCTACGTCATCGTCTCGCTGACCGTCCTGTCAGTCTGTGCCATCTCCACCAATGGTGCTGTGCAGGGGGGCGGGGCTTACTGTATCCTTGCAAATACAGCGTCATGCCACTTGACAGAATCAAAAGAGGCATTTTTCAATCCATTCTAATTTACTTGCACTCAAATATTTATTCTTCTCCAAAATGACTTACTGTTAGGGGGAAAGTGTGACGAAGATGTTCTACAAATAAGCATCGTTTTAGCCCCTACAATTAGGCAAACATGTACCCCAGTGAGAATTAACATTGTTCGGCTATGGTTGTCTTTCTGGAATGAAGTTGAGGCAGATATACAGTCGTATAAAATGCGTGTGGCCCATATGCACTGATCCAAGGCAGTCACCACGTGTATCTCCTTGACATCAGCTGTGTCCCAGTTATGATCAGCCGCTCGCTGGGGCCTGAGTTTGGAGGTAGCATCGGCTTGATGTCCTACCTGTCCAAGGTGTGTGCGTGTGGCGTCTACGTGCTGGGGCTGGTGGAGGCCATCCTGAACATCTTCGGCAGGGATCCAGGTTAGTGCCAGATGAGCTACTTCCACTAGCAGCTCCTGTGCCAGTAAAGCACCTTTTACATCATCGAAGTAATTAATACACCAGCCTTGGGCTGCGTATATCTCTGCACGTCCCGCTCAGTGACAGTCAGCTCCCGCAGTTTGGCCAGTGTCATTAATCACCACCTCTTCTGCCCCCACCCTGCCTCCCCGCAGCCTCCCAGGTCTCCGAGGGGCTACGCGTGCTCCCCCAGGGATACTGGTACACGGTGCTATATTCATCTGCAGTGCTGCTGGTCTGCCTGGTCATCTGCCTGGTGGGAGCCCACATCTACTCGCGGGCCGCCTTCCTCATCTTTTTGGTGGTGACCATTTCGCTGCTCTCCATCTTCATCAGCCCGCTGGCCCTGGGGCCACGCAATTTCACTTTCAGCCACCAGGGCGGCGGCAACCACACCCGTGTCTACAACGCCAGCTTCACTGGCTTTAACAGCACCACACTGCGGAACAACTTGGGCCGTAAGTCACTGGGGGGGGGGGGGGGGGGAGGATGCTTCTATCTGCTTCGGCCAATCGGAGAGAGCACCACCAAAGTCAGTTTGGGGGGCGGGGGGGAGTCAAATTACTTTATCAGCATTCGGGCAATGGAGCATCAGAAGCGTCACAACCAATGAGAATCGCGGCTAATGAGAATCACAGCCAATGAGAATCGCAGCTGAACAGATGGGTCCTCTTAGTACCCGCATCCATAAACAGGAAGTGATGCCTTTTTGTTGTCAAGCAATGAAAATAAACACTGCCTGCTCTGACGATCATGCTTAGTGACTCCTTTCTCTACCTTCTTGTTTGTTCCCTTTTATCACACCCCTGCCCCCCTCCCCCATAGCGGGATACTCCTTGGACTACAGCACAGACACCATCATGTCCTTCGCCAGTGTGTTTGCCGTCATGTTCACCAGCTGCACCGGTGTCATGGCCGGAGCGAACATGTCAGGTACACTGGTGTGGGGGCGGCCTCACTGCCACTGCCACTGCCACCGCTCTGCACCATTCAGTGTGTTTATCATAGATGCTAAGGTACAGGTCTCACAGCCCGCTTCCCCACCTCGCCGTTGTCTCCTCTCCTGCCTCCCCTACAGGAGAGCTAAAGAACCCTAGTGCCTCCATCCCCAAGGGCACCATCACCGCTGTCCTCTACACCTTCTTCGTCTATGTGCTCCTCTTCCTCTTGGTCAGCTCCACCTGTGACAGGTATGTGGAGAAAGAACTGGACCCAGATCTCGCTCATTTTGCTTACACGAAAATGTTCTAAGGGCAGAAGGGAAAATGAGTCCAGAGAGATAACCAATCAGATTGTAGAGAAGGTGGGTCCAAGCAAGTAGAGAAAGCAGGACCAACCAATCAAATGTCTTGGTCCTGCCTCCTCTAGTTGTTTGGACCCACCTCCTCTACAATCTGATTGGTTCAGAGAGATAACCAATCATTTATTGTTTTGCCCTCAGAACATTTTTGCGCAAGTAAAACTCCCATGAGCCTCTCTCTCTCTTTCTCCGTCCCACCATGGTCTCTCCCTCCACACGTGGCCCCAGGGTCTTGCTGCTCCAGGATTACAGTTTCTTCCAGCGCATCAACATCTGGCCACCCTTCGTCATCATCGGCGTGTACTGCGCCTCGCTCTCCGCCGCCATGTGCTGCCTGATCGGCGCCTCCCGCATCCTGCACGCTCTTGCGCTGGACCAGCTCTTCGGTACGGCATGCGCCGAGGAACGTCTCTCACGCAACTCACTGCAGAACTTCGGTTTCGTCATGGTTTTGGATTTCTTGGCGAATCTGGTCAAGTACTTTGAGTCCTGGGATTTGAACCCATGACTGATTGGTGCGCCTGCATTCTGTCTGTCGCAGGTCGGCTTCTGGCCCCAGCTGCCATCACGTCCAGCTCGGGGAACCCGTGGGTGTCGGTTCTGTGTACCTGGGCCCTGGTGCAGGTGAGGTTTTTAAAGGGGGGGGGAGGTGTTCTCTGTGTGGGGGTGTCTGACACGCCCACTTCTCCCTGTGCCGCAGTGCGTGGTCTTTGCTGGGC
The DNA here is from genome assembly GCF_023856365.1 of Brienomyrus brachyistius. NCBI lineage: Eukaryota > Metazoa > Chordata > Actinopteri > Osteoglossiformes > Mormyridae > Brienomyrus > Brienomyrus brachyistius. The sequence goes on from NW_026042310.1 coordinate 4,039,091, forward strand.
AGCTGAACACCATCGCCGGCCTCGTCACCGTGTTCTACCTGCTAGCCTACGCCGCCGTCGACCTGGCTTGCCTCAGCCTCGAGTGGGCATCAGCGCCCAACTTCCGGTATTGTCTCAGCCTCATCCTCCGTGATCATTTATAAAAGCAAGTTGTGGACTTGGTGTGGGGGGGGTCATTCTAACTTTGGGGTGACAGCTAGTGTGTGAATGCTGTTTATCATGGGGGGGCTCTTTGCTGAATAACCCTGATATAACTATAACCACTGGCTTGCCCCACCCCAACTCCACCCAATCCTGCCCTGACTCCAACTCCACCCAATCCTGCCCTGACTCCAACTCCACCCAATCCTGCCCTGACTCCAACTCCACCCAATCCTGCCCTGACTCCGCCCCCCCAACACCACCCAATCATGCCCTGACTCCGCCCCTCCAATCCTGCCCTGACTCCGCCCCCCCCCCCCCCCAACACCACCCAATCATGCCCTGACTCCGCCCCTCCAATCATGCCCTGACTCCGCCCCCCCAGGCCCACCTTCCAGTACTTCTCCTGGCACACCTGCTTCCTGGGCATCGTCAGCTGCGTGGTCATGATGTTCGTCATCAACGCCGTCTACTCCTCGGCCAGCATAGTGCTGTTGCTGCTCCTGCTGCTGTTCCTGCACTACAGAGCCCCCACCAGCAGCTGGGGCTACGTCAGCCAGGCGCTCATCTTCCACCAGGTAAAGCCTCGAACCCGAGCAAACCTCTAGGCAGGGGGTAGGGCTGGGCGACATCATATATCGCGCATGCGCGATAATCACCAGGCTTATAATCACCAGGCAGATTCCTAGTACGGCTAATATATTAATGGGGCATTTTATGACGGGCAAAAAATCTCTTTCAAAAGATGAGCTGTTCCTTTCTTCACCTCCACTTCAGTGCATATCACATTGAAGTATACCAAACCACAGTATACCAAACCACAGTATACCAAAACAGTATTATTTGGTGTGGTCAGCATATCATACTGAAGTATACCATCCATACATCCCTTTTCCAAACCACTTATCCTTCTGGGTCGCAGGGGGTCCGGAGCCTATCCCGGAAGCAGTGGGCACGAGGCAGGGAACAACCCAGGACGGGGGGGGGGGGGCAGCCTATCGCAGGGCACACTCACACACCGGGCAGTCACACATGCATTTAGCAACTCCAATCAGCCTCAGCATGTCTTTGGACTGTGGGGGGAAACCGGAGTACCCGGAGGAAACCCCACGACGACATGGGGAGAACATGCAAATTCCACACACATGTAACCCAGGCGGAGACTCGAACCCGGCTTCAGGCAAAAGTTTCGGCTGTCATCTCAAGCCCTGCTGATTATTGGACATGCGTGATGTAATATCGATGTGATATTGCCCAGCTCTACATGGGGGCTTAGTTGCCACTGATTGATGATGTCATAGGAGACTCGCACATGCTCAGTCACATACGTGTTCTGCTCTGCATACGGCAGCAGGTTTACACCCCATTCTGCTCCTTGTATTTGCAGCCTTATTTACACGCCCAGAAACACCTTTAGAAAACGACTTTTTTTCCTACCCCAGGGGTCCATACCACCTCCCCACTTTAACCTGCCCTCTGTACCTACCACGCCTCCACCTACCAGGTGCGCAAGTTCCTGCTGATGCTGGATGTGCGGAAGGAGCATGTGAAGTTCTGGAGGCCGCAGGTCCTGCTGATGGTGGCCAACCCACGTTCCTCTGGACACCTCATCACCTTCGTCAACCAGCTAAAGAAGGGTGGCCTGTTCGTGCTGGGACACGTGCAGCTGGGGGACCTGGGTGAGGGGGGGGCCACCCCAGGACCCCAGGCTACTGGGGTCTCTGTGCGTTGACCCACAGGGCCCTGTGGGACCCTTCAGGGCCACGTGTCTCGGTACTGTGGGAGGAGCCTGGCCAGACATGCTCCTTCCCTGACTGTCCCCTCCTATCGCCCCCGCCAGACGTCCTGCCTTCGGATCCCGTCCAGCTCCATTATAACTACTGGCTGAGCCTGGTGGACAAGCTGCAGGTGAAGGCCTTTGTGGACCTGACGCTGTCCCCCTCCGTCCGACAGGGGACACAGCACCTCCTGCGCATCACTGGCCTCGGTGAGCTGCAAGGCCTCATTTGTACTTCTGCTCGTTAACTCAGGGCCAAGGAAAAGAGTTTGGCTCGCCTCGTCCTCACTCAGAGGTGGAGTGGCCAAAGCTTGCAATACCCAAGTTGTCCACTAGATGGCATGTGTAAACACACAATTGGCTGCTCAGCCTGCGAAACAAAGGTTACCTGTGACAGCGCTGAAAATCCTACCAAGAAAATCATTTGAAAGTCGAGTGCGACCATTGCTTGTATTTCCAGGTCAGTGACCCAGGAATTTAAAGCTCTGGAACTTTGGCAGCTGATCAACAGAGATGATCATGTGACCTGACCATTGGGCTGGCTGCTCTTCGCTAACTTCCTGTCCTCTGTTCTGTCCTGTCCTTCACTTTCCAAGGTGGCATGAAACCCAACACGCTGATCTTGGGCTTCTATGATGACTGCATACCTGATGACTACTTCCTGCAGGACCCCGCCTTCTCTGAGGGGTCCTGGGCCCACCGGGGGGAGGACAACTTCGGCGTGGACCTGTCCTCGTTCCGGGCCCACTTCCCCCTTGTGCGTGGAACTGGCTCTCCCCGCTGGCTCTCCTCGGAGGAGTACGTGGGCATCATCTCAGATGCCATCAAGATGGGCAAGAACGTGTGCCTGGGCCGTTACTTCTCCCAGTTGGAGGGGGCGTGGCTCCGGCCGCGGAAGGGCGGGGCTGACAGGACTGTGGACGTGTGGCCGCTGGACTTACTGCGGCCCGAGAGTAGCGGCTGCGTGGATGTCGGCGTTCTCTTCCTGCTGCAGATGGCATGTGTGCTGAACATGGCCACCGGATGGCGCCGTGCCCAGCTGCGCATCTTCCTTTGCGTGGAGGAGGCCAAGGCGGGCAACCAGGGCTGGGTGACCAAGGAGGAGACGCTACGAGAGCTGCTGGGGAAACTGCGCATCCGGGCGTCCATCGAGATCGTGCCCTGGGACGCAGTGCTGAGACTGCAGGGCGGAGCTGGGGGCGGGGCCGAGGCTGAGGGCGGGACTGAGGGCGGGGCTGAGGGCGGGGCTGGGACCACCCCTAGCATTACAACCTCCAGAGACTTCCTGTCCGGTTTGAATGGCCTGCTGATGAAGCACAGTGCCCGGGCCGCGGTCCGCTTTCTATTCCTGCCCCGCCCCCCAGCAGACCCCAGCCAGTCACAGCAATACTTGGCAGAGCTGGACGCTCTGACGGATGGGCTCGGCCCCACCCTCCTGATCCACGGCGTCACGCCAGTGACATGCACTGAGCTCTAAGTGGGTGCCGTCAAGGGCCCTGCACAGAAATTTAGTCGGCAGGAGCAGATTTGGAACCACCAAGTAACAACCTAAAATTCCCTTTATCCTGAATTAACTGCGGGAGGTTACTTTAAAATGTTTTACTGGAACATCCTTCCACTTCCACCCCTCAGATAGGAGGGGAGCGAAAGTTTGCTGAATGCACAGCAGGGGGGAATTCTACTGAAACTAAAGACCAGTATTTCCAGGTATCCGGGGGGGGGTGGCAATCCCAGCCAGTGCCGGGCCTGTGCCAAAGTCTGTTCTCAGAACTATCAAATACCAAGGACACATTACTACTGTAGATATTTGCATAAAACTGTGTACCCAGTGACTCCACGGTTACCGTATTGTATAGATGTGTCGTACCTGCTGAATAATCGGCCGGCATCACTCGGCTCTTATTTGCTTGGGTCACATGACCGAGCATCTTCAGGGATGAGTTGGCATGTGCTGTCAGCTTGCAGCACGCCGCAGCAATATCGTCCGTGTCGCGCCGACGTTCGTGTTCTGCACCACTTCCTCGGGTCCCGACGTTAATCTCCGCAGACCACAGAACATTCGCCCGAGGTAAGGAGCTTTCTTCGAGCTAGTATGTTCTCGCAAACCTTATTTTAATCCGCAGAGCCAGCTGTAAGCTCAGGAAGCGCGCGTGGCTGGTCGCAGACGCACGTTAGCGTGATTAGCGTGAGGTTTTGGTCCTGCTGCATTACTGCGTGTGTGAGTGCGTTCGCATTAGGGGTCTCGGCTAGAAATGCTTTGTTGCTTTTTCAGAGTGCTGCTTCAGCAGGACCTCGTTATCGGTAAGCTGCAGCATCTCTTGGGAATTGCAGCCGTTTAAGGAAAAGGGAAATGGTAATTACGAGAATCCTTATTTCTGTAAAAAAAGCCATTATTGTGTAACTAACTTTGTTTGTGTTCGAAGGGCAATGACGACAAACTTTACTTCTCCTTTGCCACCTGTTTAATAAAGTATATTAACTAACCACCTCTGCACTTTGCATGCTCTCGTGGGCCCCGATACCGCAGCACAGGTCCCTTAGCTATTTCAACAAGATTTATAAAGTGAACTTATATTATTTATAACCAAAGCAGTAGAGGCACTAACTGTGCGGTCAGCTTTAAGTCCAGCTCCTCCACGGCAGTGCTGTCAGGCTCAGCTGGAAAGGAATGCCTTCGCCTGTCAAACACGTCTTCAACGGGGCAGAGGAGGGCGGACATGACATCACCCCCCTCCCCCAAGCCCGCAGCCCACCCTGCTCCACAACATCGTGAAGGAAACTGGCGTGACTGTAGAGATTATGGAGGTCAAAGCTCTTTGGCCAGGGGCGAGATTAGCACCGTTGTCATGGAGACGATGGTGGTGGTGGTGGTGGGGGGGGAAGCACCAGCGGAAGCCATGCGCAAAAATACTGCCATTTATTGAGTATAAAAATACACTACAGCACTGTGGTGGACTAACAGACAGCGAGTTGCTCCGCATTCATTTCAGGTTATGTGACGTTTCCGTGACAACCTCATTCAAGTGTTTATGCATATTATGGGGTCAAAGAAGGTGGTGTCATGGCAGACAGGGTCACATGTTAGAGCTCCACCCTCAAAGCCACTCCGACGTCTTTCTGCCGGCTTGTCGTGCGCCGCGAAGCCTGGTGAGCGTAGCCTAATTAGCGACGTGCTATCAGCTCCGGTGGCTCACCCTAACCCACTGCCCTCCCCTCGCCCCCCTCCCCCCCCCCCCAGCATCCACCTCCAGTGCACGTGACAGACACACACTGCCGACTTTAATTCTGCTTCTTCTGCGACTCCTGTATCATGGCCTCGATCTGCTGCTGGTGGCTCCGGGCGAATCGCTCCATCTGCCTCACGGAGAACGAGGACAGACGAAACCATTCGGGGAAGAAGACGGAGAGTGCAGAGTGCTGTAAGGTTGGGGGAGAGAGAGAGGGAGAGAACTGTTCACATGACCCTAAATGTAAGCCTGTGATGGGGTGTTTTTCAACTTGGCACTCAGGCCTGCTGATACGGCACATTTTTGCTTCAGTAGGGAGCAAAAATGTGGGCTGTGTGGGATTCCCCGAAGACCAGGCTGAGAAATAGTGCTATATCATGTAGCTCAGTAGGTAGTGATACTCTGTCCTGCACTAGGTGGCAGTATGGAGTCTATGCTGAACATGTGACAAACACGATTTCTGAGTCGGTCTCCTGGAATTCAGCGAAATGTCTGACCTGCAGGGCATGTAGGATGCAGCCGCTGGTGAAGCTGGAGTAGCCCACCGTATTGAGGGCCTCGTGGGCGTAGGCCGGTGCGCTCTTCACGAAGGCCCCCACCTCGATGTTGTAGGTCATGTTGGTGGATACGATGAAAGGAGTCACACACTGGGTGGGGGGCACAAAACAAAAAGCACCTAAAACACCGATAGAAAACGCTGGTCTCGCTGATCGTGGTCAGCACGTGCTGGTCTGGAGTTCCGCTTTGAAGGTCGCTACCTGAGCTTTGGGTCAGCATGTCCTATGTGTAATAGAATAATGTTCGAGTACGAAGCCAGAGCTTTAGCAGAACTTTTGCTGCCGCTGCTCGTTGCCTGTTAAGTTCATCCAATCGCAATGACATCAGTCATCTCCCCGTGCAAAGGTGCCGACTGCACATAGCGGATTTCGTATCGCACGCTGCACAGGGGCAGCTCCGACACCTGCCCGGATACCTGCACTGTGATCCCCTGGGATCTGTACTCCGAGTTGAGGCATCTGGAGAAGTAGGTCACGAAGATCTAGCGAAGGAAAGAAACACCGTAACGGTAGAGCAGTCAACAGCCGGAACTCGGGATGTGATGCATTTAGCCACAAAGCTCAATGCTAACTGCTGACATCCAGTTGCATTTCTGCGTGCAAGAGGTGCTGCACACACACACAGACACACACACACACAGGAGGACCAAAATTAGCCGCATGGATGTCAGAGGACAGAGCCGGAGCATAACGGGCTGATGGAGAGTCACAAATATTCTCCCAAGTAGGGAGAAAAATCACTGCATAATGCCTCACCCCGACGGACACCATCTGTCATGGCTTCCAAGTGCCTAACCCTGCCCCCCCCCAAGAAGATGAACAGAACCTCAGGGGCACGGGAGGAGCGACCGGCAGGACCGAAGACCCAGAAGCTGCGGAAAGGTGGCAAGCAGGAAGGAGGAGCTCACCTTGGTGGCCGAGTAGAGGCTGAGCAGGGGCTGGGGCGCAGAGGCGGCCTCCGAGGACACGTTAATGATCAGCCCTTTATGCCTGCGGGAGACGTGATCTCAAAGTCAGAATATAATAATTACGAGAAACCCCTCATGGGGGTTTTACCTACACAAAAACGTGGCGGAACCTTATTTCGTTTTAGGTAACATGATTGATCCAGAGAGATAACCAATCAGATTGTAGAAGAGGTGGGCCCAAGCAACTAGAGGAGGCGGGGCTAAGACTGATTGGACCCACCTCCTCTACAATCTGATTGGTTATCTCCCTGAACCAATTATTTTTTTTGTTCTGCCCTCAGAACATTCTTGCGTAAGTAAAACTCCCATGAGCATGAAAATCCCCCCCCCCCCACCCCTGGTAGAGTGAGCATGGTGAGAGGTGAAGTTACCTTTCCGCCATGTGTGGAAGAACAAGTCGGGTCATCTGGGGAGGGACGGGGACATGGTGTCAAGTCACATGATCACCGCTAGGGTGGGGTTGTTTGGGAATGCAGTCACTAATTCAAATCCAGATCAAGAAATGGAGTTTAAATCTCCTTGAAATTTGAATTCGATTCCAATTCTGTTTCTCATAATTTTTTTTTCCCAATCCCAACTCCTGTTCCATTTCCAGATTTAGACTGGAATTGATGAATGCATTCCGGAATAGCCTCAACCCTGAACACCGCCATCATCACCCTTATCGTGTTCACTGTCCACATCTTCTCCAAGCGCTAACACCCCACCACCTTTCTGTCAGATGCTTCCTGCTACTCGTTTATTTGCTGGCTTGTTTTGTTTTACACATGTAACAGTCATACGTGCCCCATGGACTCAGGTCACGCAGAAGACCACCGCCACCAAGGGTAGTCCCATCAGGGCTCTGTAGCAGTACCACTAACGCAGCGACTGAATGGACCATCTGTTAGACCCTCAAACATAGGTCATCTGGTACAACGATAAGCAATAAGGCCGACACATGCACGAGTTCCTGTTCTCTCTCTCTATCAGAATCAGAGTGTGTACTTCTTTACAAATTGACAGTAATTGCCTAACACCCGCCAATGAAACACAGTGTCTGTTAAATCTGTCATTCCTCTACTGTGGCAAGATTACCTGGCAAGAAGTTTTACAGCCACAACCCCCCCTCCGGCAAATTTTACTGCCAGCACCCCATCACGTGAAATTTCAACCAGAACGCCCCCTAAAGTCAGAAATCCTACTTGAAACGCCGTAGGAATCCTCTACAACCCTGACCTCAGAATTCGAGATGGCTGCTCCCTTTAATCAACAGAAGTGAAAGCTGAAGTTAAATAGTGTTTATTAGCAGTTATGTCTCATGTGTGTGTCATTAAATTAGTTGTACACACAGTACTGCCCAACCTCTATCTGTGGGCTTGTTGTTAGCGTGTTTGTATGTGCAAAACACCACGTAATGCATTGTTATTGACTGGTATGGCTAACAATGAACCTGGCTGCACCTGCTATTGCCGAATGGCTTTGCGACTCGTACCGGAGCGGGGGTGTGATGTCTATCCCGGCTCCGACTTCTAACCTCTGAGGTAAGTGGGACTCAACATAATTTTGATGGTATTTTAAAGAGTGACACTATCCTGGTATTTTCTGAAAAAATTTGCATGGGGAGGGCTGGGGTATTTTTGAACGATGTACCCAAATTACCGTGGTACACGGCAGCTTTTCTCAAACTATGGGCCGCGGACTGGTCCGTGGAGCCTCGCTTCTGCACCAATCAAAATTCAGTCAGATCAGGTCAGGTACAATAACAATAGGGGGGGGGGGGTTGAGGGTTGTTTATGCAGCGCCCTGCAGCCCCAAAGCCTAATATGACTGGTCCCTGGGACAAATAAGTTTGAGAAACGCTGGTATACGGTATTACTGTAATACCACCCAAGTCTAGCTAGCAGCTCCCCCTCCTGGCAAGATGTCTGCTATTTTATACAGTTTGGGGAAAAGGGGCCCATCTATTCAGCAACACCATCATCGCAATGAAAGAGAAATCAGCTGTAGCCAGAGCAAATTGAGAAGGAGGAAAGAGACGCAGTGCGTGCGAGATGTGGAAATGCGTTGTATGTGTGTTTTTGATCACCATGGAGATCACAGATAGCCGCCCCCTGTTAGATCCAGGTAGAAGGGACACCTTCAGACACGCCTCAATTCAGTTAAGACACGCCAGCTTTCTGGTTAGACGAGATAAAGTTATTACTCAACCTGACGCTTTAACTCTCAGATCGAGCTCTTTGAGGGAGTCCGCTCCGGAGTTGCGGCGTTCGAGAAGCACTTCCGCACTTACCCTGCGGAGAGACTGGCATACTGACGAGGAGCTCGGGTAACTCTTACCTGGGTGACGGACAGGATGTTACAGTTGATGACCTGAGTTATTCTCTGGCGAAAGAGATGAGATGTTTAGGGAAATCTGCGGTAGGAACGTTCCTATTAAGGAATCGGTGACCGTTGCAAGCTGGCTAAGCAGCGAGATCTATAAAGTGTTTCAGGACCTCATAGTTGAGACTCCCTCGCTAGACATGCTAAAGGACTCATTTGAAAGAGGTATCCTGCCCATGTCTTTGTGGGAGCCTAATATCTCATTGATTTTTTTATTTTTTTTAAAAGATAAACAAGCATGGTGACTCCTACAGGCCAATCTCTCTACTTAATGTAGACCTGAAAATCCTTTCCAAAGTACTGGCTACATGCTTATCAATGAAGACCAAGTGTAACTCGTCCAGTAATCTGCTCAGATTACTGAACACAAGCGAAATCTTTCATCAGCGGTCAACAGATGGTCCGATTGTCTCTCCGGATGCCGAGAAGGCATTCCGCCGTGTGTCTGTACATTTTGGCAAGATGTGTGCTCGGGACAGCAATCCATCAGATGGGTTAAATTACTCAAAGCAGGGCTGTCCCCTGTTCCCCCCTCCTGTTTGCCGTAGCTATTGAGCCATTGACTGAGGCTGTCTAGATGAACTATAAGAGACATGCCTTAGTTACAGCACATAGAGATCACAAGATAACCTTCTATGCTGCTGACATTCTGTTCTTCATAACTAAGCCTGAGATATCCATCTCTAGCTTCACTGACACTATCAGTAAGTTCAGTGTCTTTTCAGTTTATAAAATGTATTTTAGTAAGCCTGAGGTGATGTCCTTGGGCAGCTTTAAGCGTCAACCTTAAAACTGTATATCCCTTTTCCCTTCCGTTGGTCCCCAACAGGCTTTGTATATTTGGGAATATATATCATCCCTGAACTTGACAATATGTATAAAATGAAATTTTGTTCCTCTGCTTGAACACATTAGACTAAATGTGACCCATCACCACGAAATGAGTCTTATGGGTGTATTTCTACCAGTGCGACTTAAGACTCTTTTTGTGGTGATGGGTCACAAATGTGGAGAGGTGGAATGCAGTTTCTACTTCCTGGCTAGACTGTGTAGCCCTTTTAAAAATGAATACTCTCCCTACGTTGCTTTACCCAGTTCAGATGATCCCAGTTATTCTCCCACATAAAACCATTAGAAGTCTGAACAGCTGGGTTTAGTTCCTTAATATGGGCTAAGGAGACACCCCGTCTGAGACTAGCAACAGTACGTCTCTCATCCTCCAAGGGTGGTCCTGACCTCCTTGACATTCTTAAATACCAGCTCAGCACGCACCTCCGCTTCATTACTGCCTGGCTACACAAAGACTCCGCCTCCCTCTGGTTAGACATAGAAAGCTCCATGTCCAAATTACCTCTGGTAAATGTACTATTTATAAGAAAGACCAAATCTCCAACGAATGTGTGTTCTAGCCCTATTACAGTTTGCACTGTTAGAGCCTGGCACATTGTTAGACGATCAGAGGGTAAGAGTCAAATTTACCTCCATCTTCACCCCAGCATGCGACAACCCTGACTTCCTGCCAGGAATAACAGATCTCGATTTTTGGGCCTGGGCCAGTAAAGGGCTTTCCAGGTTATGTGATTTGATGGATGAATCTAGTTCGGTGTCATTTAATCAGTTAACGGAGAGATACACTATTCAGAAACAGGGGGTTTTTGATATTTTTGTTAAAAGGGAAAACTTTCATTTTCTCTAATCAAAATACTTCATGCATAGAGTGGCAATTTTATTTTAGATCACAATTGGGACATTCCAAAGGGTGTTTCTATAGACTCCTTAAGTATAAATATCTGCAGGGGGAATGGGAAAGGAAACAATCTAGAGATCTATGATGATGCATATTAATCTAGAGATGATGATTGGGAGGATGACAGTACCTTAAGTGTCTGTGACAGAGTTAAAGCGATTCAGTTAAAAAATTCTGCACAGAGTTCACATATCCCCCTCTCAGCGTCATGAGTTTAATGCTGATCTTTCACCTCAATGGGTGAACAAAAACAAAAGATCAGCGGTCTCACTCAGTGCTTGTAATCTTGCAGGAAAATGCAGAAGTTCTGGTATATGGTGGGACAAGAGATAAATAGGATCTTATCTACAAAAGCCACAGTGCATGTGGTTTCACCTGAACTGGACAGCAGATAAAGCTGCCTTCTAGAAGAGGGTGGCATAATGTCAAATTAGAAGATACCTCAGGACTGTTTGTCATGTATGTCACATAACAAAGACAACATCTTTCATAGAATATGGAAACCTTTATTGCCATACATTGGGATGAATATTGCACACTTCCAAGGGGGCTTATATAGGACAAGAGTGGGTAAGGCATGAACTTGTCATTTATTGTTTGTTTTCATTTCTGTACCGATATTAATTCCCGTGTCCCTGTGTCAGTCAGCAGAGTTGTCGTTACATTGTTTCGCTGCGTTTGTTTTTTTCCCCTTTTCCTTGTTTTTGTTTTAGCTTTTAAAGTCAATAAACATCATGTAAAACAAACAAAAACAAACAAAAAGAAGAATCAGTGACCATTTAGAAGGAGCGTTTGGACAGAAGGTTCTTACCTGCTCAGGGTCCGGAACGTCCAAAAAGCTGACCAACATTCCCGCATAGTTCATACCCACGTTGTTTACTGGACAGGGAGAGAAGGGGAAAGAACGCACAATTCACAGCATCAGTGACTCAGCAGGATCGGCAACGAGCTTCTGTTTAGTGCAGCTCTCTTCAAATCAGGCCCTCGATTACAAATCCAGGCCGTGTTTCACGTTCTCCCGGGTGCTTTAATAATTACAGATTCTGACTGAGCACCGAGTGATCACAAGTGGTTCACTGGAAGGCGGGAAAATCAGAAGGGCTCGGATGCCGAGGACAGTGATTCGAAGAGCCTTGGTTTAGTGGATGGAACGGTGTATGGTGAAGTGACTCAGTGGGCCGCGCTAGTATTTCTAGGGTTGTGGGTTCGAATCCCAAGTCTGCTCTGTCTGCATGTTCTCCTCATCTTGCATGGCTTTACTCTCCCAGTCCAAAGCAGGCATCTGTAAATTGCCTGTAGTGCGTCATTACATTTGACGATGTATGCAGAAGACTGGCCTTCTGTCCAAAGTGTCCTGCCTACCGCCCCCTGCTGCTCGGGATAGGCTACAGTACCCTCCACAACCCTGTCATGGAAAAGCAGCTCATGAATGCAGGGGTGCCCACTGTCTATATTACAATCTTTGTCCCAGGGTGCCCGCGGTCTCCCTGTGTGCCGGCAGTACCCAGAATGCCGATCTCCAAGCCCTGCAGCTTCTCTGCGATGCGAGGATAGATCTGTGGACCCTCCGTGAAATCTGTCTGGATGATCCGAGTCTGTCTCCCATACATACGCTCTGAAACACACACGACTGGGTTATATATGCACCCCAAGTACAGAAACAGCTGTCCTCATTTGGCACACAGATGCCCACTCCCGACCCCCGCACACCTATCTCCTTGGCAACAGCCTGCAGCTTCCCTTCTGACCTGCTGACCAGAACCACATCCAGTCCTCTGCTGGCCAACTGTAAAATGACACAGAGACATCATAGATGGACAACAATAAATAACCCTGAGTGGAACATGGCGCCGACATTCAGCCGTCCGGTAAGGTTACCTCCATTGCATAAGCTTTTCCAATTCCAGAGGTTGCCCCAGTAACAACTACAAAAAAAAAAAAAAACACAAAAAGGTCAGAGCACATGTAGGCTAAGTTACTGCACCTCAAAATATTGGGTAATCAGCTAAAAGCTAAAAAGTTCCAACACGTGTTGTTCAGGACTGAAAGTCATAATGACCATGTTAACACCGTATAAACCTACAGTGTCGTATGTAAGTGGTGGGCTGAAATCTTAAGCAGCCGAAGAAAATGTTTAAATCGTCTTCGTGCGTGTAGTACTATGATATTACCCCTGTCAAAGTTACAGCTTACCGGTTTCAAAACCTCTGCTAAAATCACCACATTATTTCCAGCGTCCGTGCAATACAACGACTCGACCACTATCACACCTCATATAGCTATTCAGTAACTCATTGACTTTTTAACTAATTAAGTTAAGTGAGCTGGTGGTGAAATGTAATAAATACACGGAATGGCTGGGGTGCATGCCCCTGAGAAGAGGTTTGGGAACAGAAGCGGTCTTCATCTAGCCATCCAGCAAATTTGCTGTAATTTTCTGAGCTCAGACGGGGCGGCTCGCGCTATAGGCGACGCGGCTGATCACTAGGGGCAGCGTTTGATTTGGAGGTACAAACGAATGAGTATTAAAAAAATCTGAAGATACTAAAATATCAGAAGAAATCTCTGATTGCATTCCATGACAGTTATTTACAGTATATTTCTGTATTTTTCTTGCCATCAGACGTGAACTAGCTATTAGCAGCTAGGTACAATCCGCTGCTGTAATGTACGTTTTTAATGAAAATGAATTGGCAAAATTTGTTTTCTGCTGCTATGAGGGGGAGCTCACCAGAATCCTGCCTAAGGCGCCAGAACACCCAGGCCTGCCTTGATCACATCTAAGTTCAGGAACAAAACACAGGCAGAATTTAAAAACATATTTGTTTATTGATATTCTCATTTATCCAGAGATAATATTTGTGTATTTGTATTGGATTGTTATACTGGTTTTGGTTAAATTGTTTTCCCTAAAATGAATCACACAGTCGTGACTTTTGCATTGCCCTGAGGAGCGACAACTGGACTTTTGCGTAACAATGCGAACAAAAGCACAGGACAGGCATAATCTCCTCCCAGGAATCGCTAGAACAAACAAGAGACGGTCTAACCCCCCAAAGGTCCACACAATGAGCCAACGCATTACATTTTGCCCTCGGGTGCTTTATACGTTACTAAAGAACAGAAGAAAAAAAGCCAAGTAAGCCGCTGATAACAGCACTATTCTGGAAAGTCATTAGCGGGGAGCCAGAGTGTCCCACATAGTAATCATTCTTTTCCCAGGAGTAATCCAGAGACATGATGTTTGTATGATTTTTAACAGTGTTAAAGGAAATTATAATGCGCATGTACCAATCCACGCGCTGCTTCATACAAAATAAACGGACTGACATCTAGTTTGAATGGCGAATTTAGAACAGGTGGTTGGAAACTAACAGTAACAATTCATTTTCCGCCTGCAGCCTGTTGCTCAGCATTGCCAGCAGGGGGCGTCGGAGGGGCGTGGATGCCCTGGCAGAAAAGGGGTCCAGCCCTTACAGGGGTCATTGAGTATGCAAAATGATATGCGAAATTGTACGGGGGGCAGGTGACATTTTGCCCGGGGCACCAGGATATCCCGGGGCTATGCCCATGATAAACTTTTTTTTGTGTCACATACTCTCTCGTTCTTGATCTAGCTGTTCATTCACCATGATGTTTGATTTGTCATCAAACAGCAAAACGGAAGGCAGAAACAACATGCATGGCACCCATAAATTCGTATGTTTATTATATCTGAAATATATGTATTATTATTATTGTTGTTGTAATGATAATAATAATTTGTGTGTGTATATATATATATTACATTACAATTTATATATATTACAATTTATATATGTGGGCTAAAATATGCGCATGCAACTGGCGAAACAAATATAAGCACATTTTCTTGACAGATTCTTAACGCGGGAGCGCCAGGGGATCAAGTCACTTAAGTTGGTGAAAAGCGAGGTTAACGACAAAAATAAATAAATAAAATAAAATTGTCAAGGTTGAGGAAGCAAGACACCATGAGCAAGAAATCAAAATTAGATACATATTTGTAAAAACTGTAAAACGTGACTGCAAAGGGCTGCGTAAATATCATCGGTTTTCAAAATTGTCCTTTGATTCTTAATTCTGGCGATCTAGTGTAAGTAATAACTTGAGGACATTATGGTGAAATGCGTCTGCCCCCCCCCTCCCCAACAGAACAACTAGCCCGAGTCTGGCCCCCCAAGGCGGCATTGGGACTGATGATATCTGATCAAGAGAGAGCAATTTAAGCGATTCAGTTAATGCTGGGGAAACGAGCGTAAACAAATCCGGCCCCTGGCAAACTTAAACAAACCATCTTAGATGCTAATCGCTGCTTTCATTTTTTCCGTCTGTACATTTCATTACAAATGATATTTCGGATCAGTCACCTGCCCATTAACTGCTTTGACTATTTTCTATTCTCTCGTCCTTATCCGTCCTTGAACACGTCGTTTCATAATAAATTTTACGCTGTTTCAAGAACACCAAAATTGTCACCCTTCTGTTTGTCCTATTAATAGCTACCATGTTAGTCGCTTTTTAAAAACTTGAGGGGTATTAATGAAGCCTAAACTGAGAATTAGATAATGCAGTTAAACATCCAATAGCGGACGCCAAAGTCCCACCAGATCCCACATCAAGGTCCAAGTACCCGGGACAGCGTGGACCAGATCAAATCTAGTTCATTGTAAGATACTAGATCTTTAATCTGAAAATTAGTGGCAACAGCAAAACAAAGTTCATAAACAGCAATTGTATGCATACAAAAATATAAAACAAAAAAGAAGTGCGGATTGTCTGGAGTAACGTGCTTGTTTTGAGTTACTACCAAGCTTCGGCAACTGCAAAGCGCAACTTGCTTCACCAAACATCCACTTCCTATTACTCGCAGGTACAAATATTCTTTATCGCCTGTTCGCTGTCAGGCGCTTATAAAACATCCCCGGCTGGGTGTCCGGGTACTCATGGCTACAGGTGCGTCGGTCCCGGTTCCGGTTCCTGAACTTACCGGCCCACTGTCCATAAGCTCTCAGATCCGCTCGCCAGTACTCTGACAGCACGTAAACCCGAAAGCCGCGCCAGCATTTCCACGTAAATTTACAGCAATAAAACAAAACAGTGAAACCCCCGATTACAACCAGGGCACGCAGGACAAGCGCCGATTCTAACAATGTATCCATTCTGCTGAACTTTCCCAGCCACGTCCAGCAGCCCGGTGTTTGCTGGTATTTGCCTGATGACAGACCTTTTCACACACGGACCATTTTCACGTGCTCATCGCCATTGGCTGAGCGCTGTTAAATATTCCCAAATCCGCAAGTAACGCGAGCGATTGATCCCGCCCCTTAAATTCGCACCGACTCGAGTAAAGGATTCACACTCGTTTGGTTCCTTTTCATATACCTATTAATAATAAATAATCCATGCTGTGAAGATTCGTTATAACTTATGACAGACATTTACAAGCCCACATTTACAAAACACAACTTGTTAAAAATATGTTACCCGACTTGTTTGTCATTACAAGATCTATAAAATTGAAAAATCTCCAATGTAATAGTAACTTTTACACAAACGTGGTTGATCACAATTATGCAAAAGGTTAAAATCACTGAAATTAATGAAAACTGAGTATTCGTCGATAGTTCTGGTCGTCCTTCATTAAGACAGCAAAACTACTTTTATTGTGACAATAAGCTAATTTCTTTATTTGTAAACTATATAGTCTACCACATCTCTGGATGGCTGACATTTATTGTGACCTCTTTAAGCCGATGCCAGTTGCCAGAATATTTCACCTAGAAGCGATTTATTATTTAAATATTGGCATGGCTACACCGGCTATGCCGGTTCATGCCTAGAATTTTTTAAAAGAAAATATGACTCATTATATAAATACTGTAGCGTCGGCGAGATATCTCCCCATAGTGCAACCGCAGTCGGTACGCAGAGCATGCTGGGAATATTGTAAATAGCCCCTGTATGTGTTTTTGTAAATACTTCAGTTCTGTTCAGTAGGGTGAGTATTGTGAAAACGGGACACCTGGCAAAATGGGACAGTTAAACATTGCAGTAATCTATTTGTAATGCTTTATTTTTTCTTCCATACAGTGTCCAAGGGGCGTTATTGTATTTAAAATGGTTTCAAGTTGGAATTCAAGACTTTGAGATTATTTTTTTTCAGAAAGCAAATTTCCCATTTTAACAATTCTCACCCTAGTCCTCAATCCTGTTCCTGGTACCTTCCTGACAAAATGTTCTCATTACAACCCACACTGCGTTCAGCCTGCTAAATTCATTATCAGCACATTAAGGGGCATATAAGCCTGATTAAGGTAGGGTTGGAATGAAAACATTCTGGCAGGGGGGGGGGGGTGCCAGGATCAGGATTGAGAATCAGTCCTAGTTATTGTATAAATTACCCACCATGTGTGTGCTAAAAGGACAATTTATACTTCACCTTCCTGCGAGCGCTTTCATTTGTGGATCAGAGGATGACGCACATTTCATCATCACTGGTTGACTGCGGATGACTGTGGTTGGTGCATGTGTGGTCTAGATTTTTATGTCTAGCAGAAATCTTGCACATCCATAGACATAGACCATGCATGTGCAAGATAATTGATTAGGTATTTCCAGTAGGTGGCAGGGTGGAGTTTCACAGATCAGTGGTCAATAACGAAAGCATAGAGGAAAAATAGGTGTTGTGGTGATTGAGAGCAGCTGTATGGGGAGGGCTGAATGTACCCGCATATCTAATTTTTCATACTGTCCGGACATTATACGGTACTTTAAAAAGGAGCAGTATGCACTGCTTGTATGTTGTGTTTGTTGCGATATGTCTGCCCTCTCCTGGTCTGCCGGAATATCGCTACTGTATGTATGCACCAACTGAGACCATTCGCCTCCCCAGCCAAATGTAGTATGTACACAAGTTACCGCGCATACTACTGTCCCCACACAAAAGCACACAAAAGTAAAGTATGTACTGTGCTTCACTGTCTGGCGTCTGATCTCCCTATGTTTCCCTGTTATGTGTGTCAGTTTGGTGCCTGTGTTAGTCTTTTTAAGGACTTAATAAAAGACCATTCTTTCCTCTTACAATAAGCCTCCTTGTGTCTTGCCACCGCCGCGATGCCTCAGTTTTGCCAGACATTACACTGGCGTTAGAAGTGGGATAGCAGAAGCGGGTGACCTGGACATTGCCCTGACAGCCTGCTCTAGGTTAGCAGACCTGCAGGTGGCTACGGAGCTGCAAAGCGGAAGACATGGCAGCTGAGCTGTGTCAAGGCAGGCTCAGCTGCTGAAGAGCGCCAGGAGCTCACCGAGCAGTGGTGGCAGAGCCAGCAGCTCACCGAGCAGTGGTGGCAGATCCAGCAGCACCAGTAGCAGCTGCACGAATCCCTGGAGCAGGGGGCCAGGGTGGGAGCAGCTGTACGAGGCCACTGGAGTTGTGGACCAGCAGAGGCAACAGCAGAGGCTCAGCCGATACACGTCAGATCACATGATAATCATACAATAATTGCAGAAAATTCAGTGACGGTAGATTTATTTAGCTGCTGAATACTTGAACATGACCTTATGTGTACTCACTACGATATTGTTTTGTGTTCCATCAATTTTGCAGAACCACAGAGAAGTGGTGTGATACCTTTTTTTTTTTGTGAAACCATTTTTTTTCACAACGCGATATGTCAGTTGGTGCGGTTTGTCCCAGTCCTCTGCCCGTTGCCATGCTTTTTGGTGGCTTGAACTGCGTCTGCGCAAATCTTATGAAGTCGGCTTTTGCACAAGTTGTCACTGGGTAATTAATATTAAAAATATAATCTTAACTTTTTTTGTAAAAGACTACCGATTCCCCAGGAATCGACTACGAAAGATTATATCGTACGTAAGCTGGCGAGATAGAGTTTTCCTAAGTTTTATTGGGAGCGAGCCATGAACCAATTTGACCAGTAAGTACACCGAAGCTAACTGCTACTATATAACAAAACACTAAAACAGTTCCTCTTGTTTAACAGCGCTTGAAATAACATCAACATGTTGAATATGATCGTTTGAAATTTACGTTAATTAAAAATGAAGCCTGGTTGGTAACTGCCATTTGGGGGAGGGGGGTTATAACCAAATAGCAGAATAGCTATCGATTCTAGCAGAGTTAGTTGCTCTGCAAGTATAACTTTTTTTATTTCGCGAAGAACAAGTAATACAATATAGCCCCCATTAATATACCGTTTCAGTTTGAAGGACGACGACACCGGAGACCAGGACAGTTCGGCAGTCCTGCGAGAAGAGAAGAGCGATGCGGAGAACAGCTCCATCCCGAACAGCAACGGGCGGCGGAAGGTGCTCACTGAACTCTGCCCTTCATATCTGATGCATGGTTTCCGTTGGCTTTTTTTTCCAATGCTGTCCATCCCCATTTGATGGTTTAACTAGGAATCTTAGTCGGTAAAATTGCTCTTTAAGTGGATTCATTTAAAATGGGTTATTCAGCAATAATGTACTTAAAGCGATGTATCGGCCTCCCTGTGGGTAGACCATCTCCCCGGGAGCAGGGGAGCATCCTCTGCAGTACAATTACACCTTCTGGTACTCGCGCCGAACCCCGAGCCGACCCGCCAACACGCAGAGCTACGAGCAGAACATCCGGCAGATTGGCACTGTGGCCTCGGTCAGTAATCATCCCTTCTGCTTCATTACACATTTCTTTTTTTCTCGTTAGGGCACTTCAGAAAGGAACTTATTTCTGATCTGATTTTAATAATGTGTTATTTCACCTGTTTTCCGTCCAGCAATAAAATCAGGATCGTCTGTTGTAGCCTGTAAATGAATGCGGCTTCGAAATGTCCATCTTTCCGTCTTTTTGTTTCGGTGTCAAACTCGCTTTCCCTGTTCTGGGTGTCTTAGGTGGAGCAGTTTTGGAAGTTTTACAGCCACTTAGTTCGACCCGGGGATCTGACAGGTCACAGTGACTTCCACTTATTCAAGGAGGGCATCAAGCCCATGTGGGAGGTAAGTCGAGCACTGCGCAGTGTTTCCTTACACACTTTGGCCGCTGGATCGTTACACAGGTGGAACGTTGTGCAGTGGCCTGTTCTCAGTACTGCGTCAAAGCTGGATGCGTGATGTTCCGTCCACCACAACTGTTGCTCCGTCAGAGGTGTTCACGCCCGTGTGTATTTTAATCTTGGCGCAGACCGGTTGTTTTCATATGTAGGTCTGAATTGTCTTGATTCGCTCAGGAGGACGAAGTAGCACGACTCCCTGTCATTTAGACTTTCGCTCTGCTGCCCTGTTTCAAGGACGAAGCGAACAAGAACGGGGGCAAGTGGATAATCCGTCTGCGGAAGGGCCTGGCGTCTCGCTTCTGGGAGAACATCATCTTAGCCATGCTGGGAGAGCAGTTCATGGTGGGGGAGGAGATCTGCGGCGTGGTGGTGTCCATCCGCTTCCAGGTTAGCCAGAGAAGTGTGTTTGGGGCGCCGGCGGGTGGGTGGGGGCACAATTTCTGCCTTCCTTTAAGTTTTGTTCCCAAGCCAGTGTGAGACTGCATATGGAGCTGGGCGTTGATTGCTGATTCGGATGCATATTCTGCTCTTGCGGGACTTTCGAGATCCAGCAAATAAGCTTAGTTCTGATTACAAATATCACAGTCGGTGTCTGCTGCTTAATGGGTGAATGTCAGACGGCTGTTACTTAAATCCAAAAGCAAACGCTACAGCTTAGCTATAACATCTCATGCTTATTTAAACAAATAAGCCCTTTTTCTTGTGGTTTGTTATGTCCTGTTACAGCTGGAACACTCTGTTTCTCTTGTACTGTTTGAACTGGAGTGTCTGGGATCCCGTCGTGGCCACGGGATGTTGACCTTTGGCGTTTCTGCGTGTTCTGACATGGGCCCTACAGGAGGACATTCTGTCGATATGGAACAAGACGGCCAACGACCAAGTGACCACCTCCCGGATCCGTGACACGCTGCGGCGCGTTCTGAACCTGCCTCCGAACACCATCATGGAGTACAAGACCCACAACGACAGCCTCAAGTATGGAAGGAACACGCAGCTAGAATAGAAACCCGCTAACGTACTGCTCAAAGGCCTGGCTTGTGGCTGTATATTGATTAATCTGTGTGTGTGTGTGTGTATATACACCACATATATATACACCACAAGGCTGTCTGCTCAAGCAACTAGAGTGCTAGTTAGATTGCTTAGATTAGCATTTTCTGATGGCACTTCTACATAAATCACCACTGCAGCAGTTATGGCAAGACCAGCAAAGCACACCCATGTAACTAGACAGTCGCCATTCCGCGTTGCACTCCTGCCGTCTCTCTTCTGCAGGTCGGCCCCCTGCTCCGCTCTAACAGCTCCACTCTTCCTTCCCAGGGACAATTCCAGCTTCCGCAACACAAAGATCACGTTGTGAAAGCGGCGGAAGCGACCAGAACCGAATGCATCCCCTCCCCTTCTGCTTCAACCAAACTAGACTGACTTTGGTGTCACTCCAAATGAATGGGAACACATAACGGGACGGACTGGGAGCATCTGCTCTCCACACTGATTCTGCTTCTCAAGGAACCCCCTCGAGACTGACATCATCCATGACTTTCACTGTTGATGGCGTTTTTGTTAGTTTCCGTTTGCCTTTTGTTTGTTTGTTTGTTTTTAATGTTTGGGAGTAACCCACATAATTCCTAAACCTATGAATTTACTGTTTACACTGTTCTTCAATGACTGGAGAAAGATAAGCATTCAGATTAACCTGAATTTACTCAGCCTAAATTAATACCAGTTCATCAGAGGAAATGTCCATCAGCAGGAAGAGACATGATTTTGTTTTAAAGATTGTTACGTTTGTGCTAGTTTTCGGTGTATATTTTTGCTGTAATTAAGCCTTTTTTTAAGACACGTTGCGGTATAAACGACGACAAATGTATGAAGTTGCAAAATATGTCCAAACTAGTGCATGAATGAAATGACGCTAACTTTTATTGTGTGGACGTGAATGTAAATGTTTTAAGGGTGTGATGTGAGACGTGTCATTGTGATATCGGTACAGCTGCACAGATTGTCGATCTCGTCCGTAAACTGCGATTCTCGCTGGGACCAATGTGTCAGTAAGCTCAGCTACGTTACTGTATCATAACATTCACAATCATACAGTTAGAACATAAAAACTCTTGAACGGTTAACCATAAAGAAGACAGGCAATTTGGTTTTCTGCTCGGCTTTCATTCGGGGCTGGAGTAGTTTTGATCTTCTAATTGAGCGCAGCCCTTTGATTTTGCTGTTATGCACAGGGATTCACAGAACTGGTACGCAAGAACGCATTCACTTTTAAAGGCGATAAGTACGGCAATCAGTTAATATAACAGCGCAAATGCGTACGTTCATTTGCGTCGATATGACAAGAAATGACCGTGCATTTTAGCCTCTACACCTCAAATGAAGTACGAATCAGCATATAAAGGTTAAAACGCACGATCATTTCTTGTAAAATCGGCGCAAATTCACATAAATATGAACGCATTCACGCTGTCACAATAATCGATTGCCGCACGTATCGCTTTTAAAGGTGAATGTGTACTTGTGTGCCAGTTATTTCCATCCCTGGTTATGCATCACGGAATAGGTTGGCGCGCTGCATAACGATCTTGTAGTTGGTCAAGACCGTAAAGCTAATAGGAAATAAAAGAAAATAAAAGCTTCAAAGAGGTAGTCAACATATACGTGGAGTTTCGTGAGCGAAACCAAAACTATCTGGTTTCACTTTTGTAATGTGCGGGAATCCCCTTGGATCCCATAGGGGCTTAAGGAAGTCACTCGATAAAGATTTTGTTACATATACCGTTGATTTATGAGTTATTTTTCTCCGCTGTGGACCAATTCGACAAGCGATTGTCACTGTCTTCCGGTACGTTTAGGATCCTTGGATCTGCAGAATACAGAAATTGTAGGTATGGCGCTGCTTACTGAATTGCATATTCTTAAAACTACGTCTCGCAATTTTACGAAAGGATTTTTATTATAGTATGTAGGCAAGACCCTAGATTTGGATATAGACGGTAAGGACTTTGAAGCTTTGAGAATTTTAATTATTTTAAATGATGGTTTTAAATGATAACTTCTAAGAGCCTTTATTTTATTGTATGTCCGTAATGATTAGGTGCAATAATATTAATAGGGTACAGCAAGGTAAACTGCAGTTTAAAGTATCGGTTTCCTCCAGGAAGGAATCTCAGATTAATTTTACACCTCGTATCAAATTGCGCCCTTCTGTTTTTGCTCTCTAAGCAGAAGGAATAACTCAAGAAACAGCCCAACCCGATACCATGAGCGCGTCCATAATGGTAAGTTTGGTGACGTGTACCGGACCTGTAACAGGCAACCAGACACCCAGTCTGGCTTGTACCCTGAGAAGTGGCTGGGCTTACTGTTTCCAAAACCGATACGAATTCTGAATGAATTCGATTTTAAGTGACCAAAATACGGATTTAACGTAATTCGGCGTGAAACATCTTTGTGTGTAAACTCACGAAAGCTCCCAAATCTTGGTAACTGAGCACTTCCCAGCAGCGGTGATAATGTTTGCTCACAGGGTGGTGCTTTTTCCCCTGCCCGTCTCTCTGTCCCTGGCCAGTGCCCGCAATGTAATCTGGGCGTCGGCAGGCGCGTGCGCGGCCAGCGCGCCGTGTGCCATCCCTGCTCCTCCGCCTCGCGCAGCATCTACCAGTTCTGCTGCTCGTGCCGCCGCAAGTGGCGCGGGCACGCGGGCAGCTCCTGCAAGCTGCCGTTCTGCCAGACGCGAGCGGCCCTCCTGTCAAGCGAGCTCATCGCAAAGGAAGACAGCATGGTGAAGGACTGTCCCTTCTTCCGGATCTGCCCCGAGTGCAGGACTCTTGTGACACATTCAGGTGAAGGATGCCCGAACATCCAGTGTCCCGAATGTGAAACAAGTTTCTGCTTTCGTTGCCTAAAGTGTGACGCGGATGATGATGATGATGATGATGATGATGATGATTATGATGATGATGATGATCGCTACGACGACGATGATAATTTCTGTGATTATATATCCTGCTACCATGGTTTGTGCCCTATAAAAGATAATTCTGAGTCAATTACAGCATTAGATGAAGCTGTGGCAGGTAAAGCTATTTCGTAGCATATCAGAGATGTACGTATAATAATATAAATAGGAATAAAGACCTGGAGCCCATACGTTCTGGAATAGGCTCCACTCCCCCTGCATAACACACCTGGAAATGGAAAATAGATGGATGGAAGAGTGGATGGATGGAAGAATGAGAAATAGTGGCAATTGTGACAGTAATTATATAAAGTATTTGTCTCAGGTGTTCGGTATCTGGCTGTTACCGGATACCACGGTCTACGTCTCACTGGATATGCATTTCAGTAATCCGTCATTCTTAACAAAGCCTGCATGCATTTTCAGGTCTTCTCTGATTCTCTGTAAATGTTGCTTAGCTGTGAATCATAATAAATCATTTCAGCATTTCAGTCGTGCGTTACACAATCACTTTGGGAAATTACCCTTTACGAATACATGCATGGACCTGCGTTTTTTATTTTATTTGAATGCAAATTATATGGAACGTAAGTGATAGTACAATTCATTCATCTTACTTTCCTGGCTCACTGACAGAACTGTCTATCAACTCAGGCATTCAAGGCACTTCGGTAAAATATGCAGCAATATCACTGAATTAAAAATAAAAGTAAAATCTAAGCATAATCACTTAACTGAACCACAAGGGGGAGTGTTTCTTGAAATAGCCAACTGGCTCTGAGGTGATTTGAATAACTTTTCCACCACCTGCTCTGCACCAAGGATTTAGGAATAGAATTCCACACTCCCTTCAAATGTTCCTGTATCCCATAATGGAGACAGTGTTCAGAGTTATTCATACATAAGTATGTTCTCAAGACAATCATATCACCAATTATGAAATGATACGTCTTTTACTTTTAATATCATTTACTATTAGGTAGAAATGTCATGCCTATTTCATGGGTCTACTTATAATTAAAAGCAAAGATGCTGATGCAAATATGCAGATCAGAATGTGAGATAAAAACAGCAGAAGATTGCCATTGCCCTTACTGACTGCTGAGTCATCAAGCACAAACTAAACCTGGATGTAGACCGTTTGACTTGACAGACCTTTGCAGAATTGCATAAGCGATACTCAAATCCACAGCACAACTACACCACAAGACAATTACATCACAATAAACCGATGTAGTTGCCCTCTCCCCTGAAAATAAAATGAAAATAAATTTGATGACCCAAAAAATAGACTTTTTAAATGTTAACCTTGGTAAAGAGGCAGACGCCATAAGATATGTGAACTCCTTTGAGTAAAATCTGAATATTTCTAGATAGGTATCACAGTACAAGATAATCCGATAAATTACCAGCTGTCAGCTCCAGAGGCTGAACAAAGAGGAATAGCAGTGCACATGTTAGGCAGGGCATTGTCTAACCTCTAATTTAGTTAAGCTAACATAAACCTTTGCGGGGGACAGGGTGTGGAGGCGCTGTGTCAAAGCAGGAGGATAAATCATCACCGACAATCCTGTTATTTTTTCGTTCTTTGGCTCACTGAAAAAGGTACCGCACACCGCCAGAGCTGTGGGTTCGAATCCGGCCTCTACGGTGCATTTCAGACTCCGCCCACACGTGAAGAGGCGCTCCGGATTGCCCTCGGAGCGTGTGTGCGTGACCTGAGACGCACTGGTACCGTAGCCTTCAGACAGACGGGCAGACAGAGAGTCAGACAGGCAGACAAGACTGCGCCACCCTCACGAGATTGTTCTCATTCTGCTGCTGCCAAGCGTTTAACTTCTGGAAAAGTATCAGAAAGATTTGGGTGAGATTTGGCCGTGTCGCTCTGCGCGCCTTAAGCCGTAATTAAGGCTTTTGTGGTGCTGCCATGTCCCTCCCCCTTTACTGTAAACATCTGCTTCATTCTTTTCCAGCCTGAGGTTGTGCACCAGTACAGCTGCTCCTGTTACTTCTGCCAGTGCAGCTTGCATGCTGATTTGCAGGTTTCAAGGAGCAGCTCGGTTTAGCGGGAGCCAATCTGAGTAATCTGCTTATCAGAGCAGGACTCTATACCTCTCTAGCGCGCACACACACACACACACACACACAGACACACACACGCAGTCATGTAATCATATCTTTATGGGGACCGCTCATTCGTTTCTACAGGAAAAATGCTAATGCTAACTATGACAACTTTAACCCCTACGCAGCCCTAACCATGACCTTAAGTAATAAAGCGAAATACAAGAGTTTTTTTTTTTTAATTTTTAGTTTTTTCATTGTGGTCACAGGTTTTTATAAAATTGAATTTCCCCTTGTGTGGATCAAAATGGCAGGTTTTTAATCACATTGGGCCATTTGGTCCCCACAATGTAATGTAAACCTGGACTACACACACACACACACACTCACACACACAGACTCGTGGCAAGTCATGGTCATTTACATTTATATTTTGTTTCATTTTACACCTTAATAGCATCAATGCCCATCTCTGTGTAGTTGTGTTTCCACACCCTCGGCGGCTGTCGTTCCCGTCTGTGACCCCTGTCCCCTTCTTCCGTCTGACCCCCGCATACTCACCCCGCTGTGTCCTGGAGCTCACTTCCCAAGGTTGCTCTCCTGTGGGTATTTTCAGCGCAGTTTAGCCCGGGAGCAGATGCCTGACTAAATCCATTTCACGGATCCAATCTAAGCACTGGGGTCTAAACTTAAACCAGTCTTAAGGTTGTCGTCAGTATTTTATTTATGCTAATCCTACTGGATTTTTTTCTGTATGCAGGAGCTAAAAATGAGGGCAGAGATCCATTTGCTGTAATCACCGATACAAGACATCTGTGGTGATTTGCCACACAAACGCATGAATGAAAATCTTTAACAAGAATATGACGCATACAATACTCTGTGTTCGCAGGTAGTTATTCTTCATATTCAGGAAAAAAAATACAAAGTTACAGCTTATTAACAGTTTGGCTGGTACAGATTAACAAATAATTATGTTTTTCGATTTTATCATTCATTCATTGTAACAATCTGTCATGTTGTTCTCTTTCCTGCTAATGTAATGGTCATGATACACAGTATCGAAGGCTATAGACGAATGGAATATGTTCACAAAGTATATTATGGTCCTAGACACTGGAAATAGCTCTTGAAAAAATAAATGTCAATAGTTTGCTGTGTCTCCTGCCTCGATAACCAACACATATCCGAATATATCAGATGAGGATAGCAGGTAACTGAGGAATCTGATTATGAGTAGCTTCTGCGAGGCTTGTCTCACAAGTACGACAGCAAAATATCGCAGTGTTTTTCCGCACGAGGAAGAAAACACATAGAAATTTGTTTCGCAAAACGAAAATCTCACTAACTGTTCATTCCTAGTCATAAATACTTCTGTCTAGGTAATTTTATCTTGCAATTAATTAACACATGACATAATACAATGCATTCTCACAGACAAAAAGCCAGCGTGACCTATGACATTTTATCCAGCTCTAGAACAGAGTGCCTAGTTCTGTAATAGAATCTTCGGTTTGATCAACAATAATGCATGATCTTATACCATATGCTGTTAGCGAACACTGTTATGACGCTGCCTTACCTTGCATTTAACAGACTATGGGACTTCTGTGTCGTAAGGATGCATTGGTATTGCAGTAAGAGCTTTAAGAGGATGTACTGCTAAAAATGACACACTTAGGGATATTCTGGATTAGTCACTATGGTGAAATTTGTCATTTTTATTTGTACCGCCAAGTAACCTGCAACAAATTCTTCTTGTACTCAGAAACTCACATTCGAAAAGTAAACGTGAAATAGGGACAATAATAGTAACCATCTAAATATTTGACATCTGTCTAATATATTTATTTCTGCATTAATACTAAAAATCAGGTCTTGTACACTTCCATACATCCGACTGCTTCTATTTGTAACTGATAGTGGTGATGTCATAGAGGAAATGCTCAAGGTTGCTTACGAACTGCCATGCTTTCATCGTATATGACTGATAGGCCAAAATCATTAAAATCATATTAAACATCTACAGTGTATCTGTTTTTTCAGCCCAGTCCTGGGGGGACCTGCAGATGGTCCGTGTTTTTGCTCCCTCCCAGCTCCCATGGACTGTCTGAGGCTCCCTGAATACTGGGTTGGAAAACATTGATCTGTAACAAATATAGTGAGACGATGCTGGCATTGCTCAGTAGCGCTGGACTCTGTGCGGCCACCCCACAGCAAGAACCCACCAAAACGGGACAGGCACATACTGTGAGGTGCACCGACATGCAGGACCCTGACCTCCACCCCCCCCCAGCTGTGGTTTCATGGATTAAAGGCTAAAGAAGACTAAGAAGCGACTGATGTGTCTTGACCTGTCTTGCCCTCCATTCTCTCGCTCTCTCTCTCTCTGCCTGTCTATCCAATTTTAGTGAGGTGAGAAGCTTGGAGTCACAAACCCTGATCCCCGGAGCAGCGTTTTCTGTTGATCAGTCTTTGGATTGGGGCAGGTCCCAGTCCAAAGTAGGCCAACAAATTTCTTCAAAGTTCTTCCATCAACTTCTGTATCTTCTGGAAATTTTCCAACGAGTCCCAATTTCTTTTCCTTATAAAATGGCTTTGCACTGACAGGGACCGTACCCAATTTTGTTGTACTTCATCGTAAAGATTCTGATTCCGATGGCCTGATTAACGAGCCGCTGTTTGATTCACTTCAGGAAGTCAGTTGATGCATTCTTCTTGAAGGGTATTTGTGCAATATAAAACAACGGGCAAACTGATGGGATCAGATCTCAGGAGCTTCAAACAAGGAATCGGAAGAAATGGGACCATCGATTCCGGAATGTCACCTATAATACATCAAGATTTCTATGATCCTGCTGTTTTCCCTGAAA
This sequence comes from Brienomyrus brachyistius, assembly GCF_023856365.1. Classification (NCBI taxonomy): domain Eukaryota; kingdom Metazoa; phylum Chordata; class Actinopteri; order Osteoglossiformes; family Mormyridae; genus Brienomyrus; species Brienomyrus brachyistius. The sequence goes on from NW_026042310.1 coordinate 4,067,844, forward strand.
GGCTTCCGTGAACATTCTTGTCGATCGATACAGACCCGCTAATCTGTGATCTCCAGGGTCCGATCGCCGAGACATGTAAACACACAGCTCCAGGTAAGAACCATCAAAATTTTGATTCATAATGTATATAAATCTTTTCTACGCTAAATTTGTACAAGCCCGGGCACTACCTAGTACACCACTGACAGAAAAACAGCTGATAAATACTTCGGAAGATGCGAAATCCCTTCAGATATTTCAAGAATTGCGTGGTAGTTGATCTTGTATTTCCAACAATCTCACGCATTCAGAGTAACTTTCCCTCAGGAAATTCTTCTGCCTAAGTTATCTAAGCTATCCGTCGTACAGCCATAGGCGATTACATCTGGAATGGAAACTATGAAATTGGTATATATTATAGAACGTGTGTGTGTTTGCGGAGCAGATAAGTGTTAACTATGAGCGCTCTGGGATACTATTTTACTTTAGATAATATTGAATATTGAGATGATTGCAGACCTGAAATGATAAAACAAGCAGGTTGTTGTTTTTGCTCAACGAAGCGTCATGTCCCTGCCATCCATACCCAAATCTACACCATTGTGATATAACTTTATTTACCTCCTGGAATTCAAATGGACTTAGATACTTATGGCCAACAAAGCATCATACGCTGAACGCAAGACGGAACCTTTATAAGCAAAATTACTTTGTAATTATTCTTGCCTTCAGTTACTAAACTTTTAAAGTTTGCTTACACTAATAAGTATGTATATTTAAGTATGTATACGCACACATACGCAATATACACATGGTGTTTTTAAGAAATGGTTTCTTATGATGCAACGGGACATATATTTATATATATTTATATATTTTGGTTTAAGCTTATGTTGTTTACTTGTGTGGCAGGCAGCTTGCGGACACAAGCTCCCAAACAGGCTTGTGTAATACTCCTTACGCCTGTTCGTTCTGGGTTAATTGAAATTCGATCGGCCCAAGCAGTTCTAACCCAGGTGATGATGTCATGGTGTCGAGTGTTATGGTGGCTCAGTGGAAAGACGTCGACTCCCGCCCCCAAGATTATGGGTTCGAGTCCCCCATCTGCATGGAGTTTAGATGTTCGTATCAGTTATTTGGGGATTTCTCTTGTTGTTCAAAGCTTGCGACTCTACGTTTCCAGTAAGTTCCGCCGGTGTTCCGCTGTACTGGAGGCTTATACAAAAAGCAGCAGAGAGTGTGTATACCCCAATAGGACAACTAAAATGATCTTAATGCACATCACTGCCAAAAAAGTGAATTGTACAAAAAATTCAAACCCAGGGGTATAAATTAGTAAAGCAACAGGTAACACTTTACTTGACATGGCACAAATAATATAGTATTATGCTATTAATTATGCATTAATTAACCACAAACTAAGTCCTAGTCACATACTGATGTCATATGAATTCATCATTGAATCGTGGCGCATGTTTTATCCCAAGCAGTTACTATATTTGTTACTATATCTGTAAATTCTGTAAACCTTTGTGAACTACTGGAGGAACAAGTAATGAATAACATGAAATACTGATCTCATATTTGCTCATCATTCATGAATCATGATGCAGCGTTTTATCCCAAGCAGTTACTATATTTGTCACTATATCGGTTAATTCTGTAAACCACTGAGAGCACCTGAAGGAACTACTGGAGGGACAAGTCACGAATAACACAAGTGGAATATTGATCTTATGTTTGTTCATCGTTAACGAATCGTGACGCATCTTTTATGTCAAGCAGTGACGATGTCTGTCTATGATTCGTACTTCTATAGCAATTATCGCTAAGTATTCGTGCCCCGTCAAGCGAAGTGTCACTGTAAAGTACTGTGAGAGACAGGATAATTTGCCCAGTTCCGGGGGGTCCAGCTGTCAGATTCCTGACCAGGATGTCATCGTGCTTGAGGTGTTGAGGCACTGCCACTGGCATATAAGAGATGACTGTATTGCTGCCATGACAACCTTGAACAGTAAAAGTGCACTGGAAAAATATTGCTGTCAGCAAAGATGGGACTTGATAATTCTTCAAGAATCCTCAGTTGTGGGTTTGGGGGGGGGGGAGATTTCTTTGGAATAATGTGGTTCCAGGTTTAGTCTGTTTTTTCCAGTCTGGTTGTGTCATTTATCAATTAACAAATGCAAGACATTTACATATAATCACTAAGCGCATGCTGTTTGGTACAAATCGTGTGTATGACATGCTGATTAGGTGGCCGGCACTGGCAGAAAGTAATGACGACAAAATTGCACAGACCTGGATCGTCAGCTTCGACAAAAACATTAGTTTTCAGCTTGGTGATCTGATCATTTCAAACTAAAGAAAGCTGAACTCCCGAGAGGGAGGCTGAGCTAACTGTAACTGAGAGAAGGCCAGAGACTCTCCAAAGAAGTTATTCGCGTTCATGGTACTCAGAGGTTCTTAGTCAAAAAGGTAAAGAAGGAGCTGAGGAACAGTTTCATGCATAAGCATAAGGCAAAGGTGTATTATCTGGCTGATTGTGCTGTAGCTGGACGGTTCGGCCTCCCAGCGTCGTCCGTGAGCCAGTTCTCCTGATGCTTACGTGTTTGACTTGGGCTCAACGACGAACGAGGCTGGAGAAAACCAGAAATTGGACGATAGAATTTGGGAATGCCACCATTAGCTGATGATGAGCAACAATGCAGGTTAGAAGAATACTTCTGCCTTTAAAAAGAGGCGTCTGTTGAGTTAAGATTTTTTGCCAGTCTGTAGACACTCGTCTGGGGGGGACTGTCGTGTGATAATGTTTGTGAACGGCTGACTAAGGTCACAATGAAGGAACGACTTAAAAATGGATCATTGTTTGTATTTTAAATGATTTTAAATGTTAATATGTTCCGTGACATTAACAGGCAGTGCCACCTCATCCATTTTATATTTACATAGCCAGCAGAGGGTTGCTGGGAGGGGGGTGTTGTACCCACACATAAGGAGAACCTGCATGTCCTAATCTCATGGGGAGGGGATTTGAACACAATCTCTGTAAAGATCGTGTCTGCTCCTTTAAGATGACTAGGAACATAGATAATATAGGGAACATAGATGTGCCACACACATACCTGTAAACCTATAAACCAATAACCCTGATTCTGATTCTCATTATGATAAATGATGTAACAAAATCACCCAAAGAATAAGGAATATGCTACCAGTGTTGGGCATTTCAGGTCCTTTCTTGTTAACGCATTTTTGTGTTCTTTCTAAACATAATTATTTACCAATGAACGAATAAATAAATTTTAAAAAGGCACTATGTCTGCTGGTAAGCTAGTTAGCTGATGGCTGTACAGCAGCCTAGCAGTGATGTCACCGGTTTGGTGGGCAAAATTATCCAGAATGAAGTCAACATAATGGGGAAGCCTGCTTTTATTTCATATGTGTTGTGTTTTTTTAACAGTAATAGTGCCAAGGACAATAGTGCTAACAACAATAGTGCTAGCGGTAATAGTGCTAACTCAATAGCGCTAACAACAATAGTGCTAGCGGTAATAGTGCTAACTCAATAGCGCTAACAACAATAGTGCTAGCGGTAATAGTGCTAACAGCAATAGCGCTAACAACAATAGTGTTAGCGGTAATAGTGCTAATAGCAATAGCGCTAACAACAATAGTGTTAGCGGTAATAGTGCTAACTCAATAGCGCTAACAACAATAGTGCTAGCGGTAATAGTGCTAACTCAATAGTGCTAACAACAATAATGCTAGCGGTAATAGTGCTAACAGCAATAGCGCTAACAACAATAATGCTAGCGGTAATGGTGCTAACAGCAATAGCGCTAACAACAATAGTGCTAGCGGTAATAGTGCTAACTCAATAGCGCTAACAACAATAATGCTAGCGGTAATAGTGCTAAAAGTAATAATGCTGACATTCTTTCTTTCCCTTCTCTTTTTCCCTGTTTCATGTACCATTCTGTACAAATGATGTAATAATGGATTGCCACACACCCCGCGCCTTGTGGTGACTAAAACTCCTACATTGCATTGTCTTTTGTCTTTAACTGTCTTGTCTTTTATTGTGCTGTTGTTTTGTCCTGTTTTGGGTTGTTGTTAGTCCTGTTGTCCCCCATGCACCTGTCCCATCCCCTGTAATCATTGCATAAGAATTTTATTGTGTTCCTCAGAACATGTGTGGCAATAAAAGTTGAAAGGAGAGATGTGAAAGGTCAAAGCCGGTGTTTTTCATGCAGAGTTAGCCGACACGAGCTGTTACATAAGTGAACCCGAGACTAACGGCAACCTTGGTGCGCTACCTCAGTCAGGACTCCACTGCTTTCCGCTGTACCGCATATTCACTGGATCCAGTGCTTGAAGTGGGCTGGTACTAACCAGTATGCACTTCCAGCACCTCTTTGTTTTTCTTTGTTTGGCTACTGGCACCTCTCAATATCTGCGGATCCTAAATAACAATGGGAGCACTGGAAACTGGCACTGAATAACAAGGAGAGTCTCGGCACCACCAAGAACTGTTTGAATAACATGGTGCTTTTTGACTTTCAAGCACGATTTTTGATTGAGAATATTTTTAAAACAGACGGATGGCTGTCTGAGCTGGTTTAACTGGCGGCCGTGCCGTAAAGGTGACACTGCGCGATCTGGTTTAGACCGAAACGTGCTCGTGACATCGCGAGCGGCGTCACTATTAAACAATACAACAAAATTACCAGGAATGATAATTAGAAAAACAGACGTGAGGGTGTATGTCACTGATGAAAGAGGGAAGTTAATGAGGAGAACAACAGCTACTCTTTTCTGTTTAGGATGTGGGTGGGCGTGAGCTGGGCATTCAGGAAACGAAACAGTGGCAAATCTCTGACTAGGCGTGGCTCCTTGAGGCAGGTTACTGGCAGCCTCTGAGGCCTTGCAGCTGGCGGTAATGAATCAAAAACCCACGTGTGACGTCTTCGCTGCCCTATACCTTCAGTGGGGGATCATGAACGCACACTCTACTGTTACCCGATGGCCGCAGGTTTCATCCCAAGCAAGGATCCTCGAGAGAAACTCAGACTGAATCACTCACTTACAATATCCAGCCGTCTTCGTTGGGTAAATTCCACTAGGGGATGAACAAGATGGCAAATTGTGTTAACACCATGTCAAAATGCTGGTAGTAAGACTGGTCTAGTATGATTTCACAGCACCTGATGTGCCATCATTTTTGTGAACCCACATATGTTTCATACCATAAATGGACAGAAGTCAGACCAGCTTTTAGATGTTTTACGGTAGCTTTGGAATATCAATGAACGTCCATCTGGCTGAGATTTAACTGCTTATCTGTTTGAAGATGTGCCTTTCAGCGACACATATGGAGGAGATAAAGGAAGGGTGAGAACCTCGAGAGCGGGAAACATTTTGGTGGACTGGATCCAAAAATGTATATTTGTAAAACGAACAGCAAAATGGACCGTGTGTGTCTTAAAGTTCATAAAGCGATACAGGTGGAAATCCCAAACTGACAGGATTCTTGTTAGTTAATTGATTTAGCACCAGAGGTGCGGCCGGAGACTAACGTTCTCAGGTTCTCTGTCATATTTTCCGACTGTTTCGAAGATGATCTAAGACCCACTTTGCAGTTTCTGCATTGCAGACTCGCCCATCCTGTTTCGGGGCCCTACACTCTTTCGCTCATCTCTGTCACACAGCTATGTTTCTGTTCATTTACTTGTTCCTCGTCCCCCCATCGATCTTATCGTTTGGCTCGCCTCTGCACACGCAGAGGCTGAAACGCCCCACCCGATATTCTCCTGCTTCATCTGTTTTCCTAGTATTACTCTGAGCATTTAATAGGCTTGCATGGCATTAAAGGAGCAGCTTTTAGTTTATTAGTGACTCTGGCCATGCACTTTGTGTGTCCCTCATTTTTAAAGCTGTCTACAGCTGATTACAACTAATGCGAATCTCTGCCCCTTTCTTCCCCCGACAGCGAGCCCAGCAATGGTCCAGTGTTCAAACACACAGGCAGCCGTGGGCTAATCCAGAAGCCCTAATTCTGCCTGGTCGCCCACCAAGTTGACCACCTCCCCCTAGAACCCTTGAGCGCCTCCTACTGGCAGACTAAGGTAGGCGGCACCATGCCGTGCCGTACGGACTCCTGCTTCCTCATCAGTCTTTCCAATCACCCCCGGTGGCAGCTGGGTGCCACTGCGACCAGCAGACGGAAGACGGATGGGACGCGTGTCTCTCCTACAGATAACAATCCATTTGCCACAATGTTCTCTCCGTCACTCCATACAAGGAGCTGGTGCGGCAACTGGATGTTCATTCCTTTGCTAATGGCTGCCTACGTGCCCTGTGCATGGAGCACCACCTACAAAATAGCTATCATTGGACCCTGGAGGTGTGACCCCTTCTTCTCCAAAGCCTTGCCCGACCTGGCAGCACAGCTCGCCATGAGTCGCATCAACAAAGACCCTCACTTGAGCAGAGGCTACTGGTACGACTACATCTTGGTCGACGAGGATTGCCGGAGCTCTCAGGCGCTCGCCCACTTCACTGAGCTGCAAGCCTACGCCTCGGCCTTCCTGGGTCCTGCCAACCCAGGCTACTGCTCATCGGCAGCCCTGCTGGCCAAGAACTGGAACAAGGGGCTGATGTCGTGGTCCTGCCTGAAACCCAACATGGAAGGCGGCTCGTATCCCAGCTTCCTCCGGCCATTGCCCCTCTCCTCCCATGTGCTGTTTGCCGTGCTGCGCTTCTTCCGTTGGGCGCATGTGGCCGTCGTCACCTCGGGAGAGGAACTGTGGGTGGCCACGGGGCAGGAACTGGCCTCCTCCCTGAGAGCCCTCGGGCTACCTGTCGGCACTGTGGTCACCATAAAGGCAGACGCAGAAGGTCCCAGGAAAGCCCTGCAGAAGATCCGAAACACAGATGAAGTCAAAGGTACAAAGCACTGTTCTTGTGACGTGATAAGTGTACATTGTTGGGTAGTACTGGACAGGAACTGTGGAAACCAAATGCTTTGAAACCCAAAAAGTCATCAAATAGCTTAACCCACTTTTTAGTAGTTTATTGGGTCTGATTGGGTCAAACTTGGTGGAGACTAACTTTGTGCGGTTATCCCAAACCTGCTGGGTTTCGATACCCTGTTCACCGTCATTTATGCCATGCATTTTACTTATCTGCTGGCTGGGGTGTTTGAGATGAGCTTAAGGAAAATTCCTGGAGTGTTTGGGTGGCCTAAAACAGCCTAGTCATTTTGAAGTCTTTCACGTCTATATTGTCATTTTTTTTCCACAAGGAGGTCTACAGAACCAACAGCAGGGACCCATGCGCCATAATAAATCTCTCTGTCTCCCCCTAGTGGTCATCATGTGCATGCACTCGGTGCTAATTGGTGCAGACACCCAGCACGCCCTCCTCACCACGGCCCTGGACATGCGGATGGTCGACCGGGGCTACATCTTCATCCCTTATGACACGCTGCTCTACGCCCTGCCCTACAAAGACGTATCGTATCCGGCCTTAGCTAACGACAGCAAACTACGGCGGGCTTACGACGCTGTGCTTACCGTGACCATGGACTCTGGGGACCACAACTTCTACGAGGCTTTCAGGGAAGCCCAGGAGAGAGTGGAGATCCGGAGCAGTTTGGCACCGCAAGAGGTAAAACAGAGAACCCTCCTGTGGAGCTCAGTGTCCCAACAGCGCTGGCATGATGAACGTGTAGCTCTCACGTTTTAGCACGCTAATGGAACCTCACTGCCACCCAAACCTACTTTGATGTTCTTCCAAGGTCTGTATTCCTCATCTCCACATTCTCTTGCTCCCACCTTACCCACCCCAACCCCTGTCCTTGGGGTCGACAGGTATCTCCTTTCTTTGGAACCATCTACAGCATGCTGTATTTCCTGGCCACGTCCGTGGAGCAGGCCCGGCTGACAGCGGGCCGCTGGGTATCCGGGGAGGTTCTGGCCCAGAGCCCGGGCGGTTTTGAATTCCCAGGCTTCAACCAGCCGCTGTTTTCCGGGGCTGACGGTGAGGGAATGCTAGCCCGCTATGTGGTCCTGGACACTGATGGCGAGGGCACCTCGTTAGCTGCCACGCACGCCCTGGAGGCCGCCCACACGCATGGCAAATCCGGCGGGCTCAAGTACCTGGGCCGACCCATCCACTTCGCTGGCAGGACCCCCAGCAGCGACGCCCACTGCTGGTTCAGTCCCTACATCGCGTGTGGCGGAGGTGAGGCTGTCGTGCGAGGGACTGGGAGGGAGCGCGTTTTTGGAATTCAAGTGACTAACGCAAAAATATTTAAAACCATGCAATAATTTAAATTAAACATTTCAGCGCGATTAATAGAAGGACCGCGCCAAGATGACCAAACCAGCCCAGACTGATTACGAGGTCTTTAGGTGCCAGCTGCTGCCAAATAAAGACTGATAATACATCATGAGCGTACAGCTGTGACGGAGCTGCACTGGCATAAGTGCAGTTAGGCTCAGCTTCCAGTGAATGGCCAGTGAACGAACTTCAATAGCTCTCCTTCTCTACTTCACCAGGAATCGATGGAATCACTGTCTTCTTTTTGTTCATCCTGTTCTCTTTCCTGTTGGGGGCTGGAACAGCCTTTGCTTTCTTCGTCCGGTAAGGCACGTTCTGAACTTTACGGCCATTTTCGTTTAGCTAACCAGACGTGTCCCTCCGCCTTTGCATGTCACGGCCTCCGGTTCGAGCGGCCATGCTCGTCGCCGACTGTTCCTTTCTCTGTTCTCGACTCTCCCTGCTGGCTCTCGGTCATGCGGTTGCTCCCAGGAAGATGATACAGCTCGGAGTGGGGCGCGGTGGTGGGGGAGGAGCTCCCACCAAAATAATTCTGACTTTGGACGACCTGGTCTTCATTAACACGCACGTCAGCAAAAAGGTCTGCTTGCAGCAACGTGAAGCAGGGTGTGTGTGGGACTGGACGCGCAGGGTTAGGGTTAGGGTTAGGGGTACCACAAAGGGTTAAGGTTAGAGGTACCACAAAGGGTTAGGGTTAGGGGTACCACAAAGGGTTAGGGTTAGGGGTACCACAAAGGGGGCAAAATTATGACGATTCCAAAGGCCCCTGAGTGACAGGGCGCAAAAGAAATTTGGAACATAACTGGATTGGTCTGTGTAGTGGGTCCTATACACAGGTGGAAGGTTCATGATCAGAAAGTACAAATCCAGACCAGGATTTAGTTTCAACCAACCATTTGAGTATAAAGCACCACATTTGTAGAGTACTTAACTGGTTGGTTAAAATGAAATCTTGGTCTGGATTTGTGGTTTCTGGACATGAACTTTCCACCTCTGGCCTAATATGATACGCTTTCGTTGGACCAATGGCATAACTTTGGTTTGATCATTGGGGGAGGGGGGGGGGGTTGAGGTCTCTATCCATTTAGGGAAACCGTGATTATTAGTGGGGGGGGGTTGTATTAACCAGTTTTGATTTATAGCCACCCCCCGCCACCCCTGGATAAGAAGCCACCTCCTGCTCTCTGACTCCCCCGCAGAAGCTGATCGAGGACACGGTGGCCCGGAGCACACTGGACGTGAAGGGCCGCAGCTACATCGCCAGCACGCCCGAGACCTCCAACATCGGCATCTTGGAGGTGGCTGGAACGAGGATCTCTGCAGGCCCCGCCCACACACACCTCCCATTGGCTTATTACGTCACTGACACCTGGAGTCGTAGGGTTGGAAAATTGCTATTCATTATATTAGGCCATGCGCCCGGAAGACACTGTTCACATTCACTGGCGCCGGAAGTACAACTTCAGGGAAGCAGACCTGAAAACTAGAGTTTTAGCTACTGTTTGTTATGCAATTGCTTCAAGAGTAGATGAAACTTACATTCGGAGAAGCCTTTCTGTATGCCACTGCTGCTGTACTTCTGCTGTCTGATTCTCTCTGTCCCTGGCCATCCTAACAAACTTAGTGTGACATCACAAAGGTCACCACTAAGGTCACATGCTTACAATACAGACGGCGGTGAAACCCCCAGTCCTCAAAGCCACAGCCTATGTCTTTTTAAACTAACGGCTGACTAACATATCATGGACCAGCTGAGGTGCCCTACTACACCGTACATGCCACACATGCGTAGCACGTGTGACGTGGACCCCCGTTTTCTTCAGGGAGACTGGGTCTGGCTGAAGAAGTTCCCAAATGGAGGCTCCGTGGCGGAGGTTAAGGAGAGCACGCAGGCTGTGTTCAGCAAGGTAGGTGAAGGATCTGGAGACGCAGGGGGAGAACATCACCTAACCATGCTGTTGTAGCTCGGCATGCGTACATGTACACTGTACCTGAACCGGACCTGGAAGGTTTAAGCTCCAGAGAGTACAGGCCAGTGACACCTTCAGTCTCTGCTGAGTGGCGGTGATCTCGTTTGTCTAAGGCGCAAATGGTCCGTGGCCTGACACTAAGCAGAAACACAGTTGCATCTGGGAGTAGCGTGTGACTCAGTGGTATGGGATTCTGTAATCGGAAGGTTATTGGGTCAAATCCGAGGGTTGGCAAAGTGAGTTCACCACTGGGTCCCTGAGCAAGACCTTTAGCCCACAGTTGCATCTGGGAGTAGCGTGTGGCTCAGTGGTATGGGATTCTGTAATCGGAAGGTTATTGGTTCAAATCCCTGAGCAAGACCTTTAACCCCCAATTGCTCCAGAGACTAGCTGACCCTACTGTCTCAAATGTCACTTTGGATAAAAGGTCTGCTAAATTAAACATCATGTTCTATTAATAGACCAGGATAATCCCTTATATTCATGTCCTGCTGTTTGTACCTACCTGCCCGCAATCATCCTTTCCATTCCTCTTTACATATTTGTCCTTCCCAACCCCCCCCCCCCCCAGCTAAGGGATATGCGTCACGAGAACCTCAATCTCCTGCTGGGGCTGTTCTGCGACGGCGGCGTCTTCGGCGTGGTGATGGAGCACTGCACCCGCGGTAGCCTGGAAGACCTCCTCAACAACGAAGACATGCGGTTGGACTGGATGTTCAAGTCGTCCCTGCTCACCGACCTCATCAGGGTGAGATCGGGGGCAGACAGTCTCATCCCAGCACACACGGGTTACACTGTCATGCCTTCTGGATGTTAAGTACCTCAGGGGACGACAGCAAATCGCAAGCAGTAAGCCGTAGACACATTGCTGCTGAAGAGTTATGAGGGAGGGAATTGACCAATCAAACAAACCCCTCCTATAATCCACAGCTCTCTTCTCTCCATCATCCTACATCTGCTGGATGCTTATTGGTCATATAGCTTCCTGCTGTCCCCACTCCTCCAAGATTCTAAAAGGGGATCGACCAATCAAACAAATCCCATAATCCACATTTATTTCCTCCCCCACTCTGTGTCTTTTTGACATTTGGGTTTCATGACCCCTCCCCCAAACAGGGGATGAAGTACCTCCACCATCATAACATCGTCCACGGTCGTCTCAAGTCCCGCAACTGCGTGGTGGACGGCCGCTTCGTACTAAAGGTGGGGGAATACGGCTTCAGTGAAATCACGCGCGTTCAGGGGCTGGTGACCCCGGAGAGTCGGCCTGAGGGTGAGAGAACGTCTGAACCCGCTGTGGGCCCCAACACCGAGAGTCTGCCTCACCATCTCCACTAATGTCCATTATCATTTAGCATAGCATGTGTGCGGCCCATCCCCCACCCCCCCACACATGCAGACCTGCTGTGGACGGCCCCTGAGCTCCTGAGGAACCCAGCCCTGGAGAAGAAGGGCGCTTACAAGGGGGACGTCTACAGCTTTGCCATCATCATGCAGGAGGTCATCTCCCGAAACGCGCCCTTCTGCATGCTGGACATCCCCGGCAAGGGTGAGAGAGGGGCAGACTAGGGGGGGGGGGGGGGGGGGGGGGGCGTGGGAAATAGGGGTGGGGGGACAGCAGGCGGGGGGGTGGCGGCATCTTCCAGAGAGGAATTCCAAACTCCTAGGGGCCTTCATTAGGGTAACAATTCACCCTCTCTGTCCATGACTTATCTTTTTTGGGTACAAAAAATTGCCTGAAATGTGTGGAATTCTGTTTTGTTTCATGCTGACATTCGCTTTCCACAGTTCAAATACTTACCATGTGCATATTTGCGTTACGTCGGTGCATCTCTTTACATTCCTCTGTTTCGAAATCCAAAATACGGTCACCCTACATTTGTCATAGGAAACCACAGGCACAGTGATAGCTGCGCTGACTGAATTCCGTCAGGAGGTTGAGGGTTGCAACTGAACTTTCGTTTTACAGGGTAGTTTTGGGGGAACGCATTGATATTCATGGGGAAGCCACATAATTGACGGGTGAACTCTGACTGAGGCATTCACTGGCCAATCAGCAGGCACTCGTGAATATGAATGCGTTTTCCCAAGCCACCCGATAAGATGAAAATTCGCGGGTGGGAGTGGGTGAAAAAACCGGGTTGGAGTTTCATCCAGGCCCAATAAGTGAGCCGTGTTCCGCATCCTGTGTGCCGCAGAGATCATCGAGAAGGTGCGGTCGCCACCGCCGCTGTGCCGGCCTGTCATATCCATGGATGAGGCGCCGCTGGAGTGCATCCAGATCATGAAGAAGTGCTGGAGCGAGGAGCCAGAGCGCAGGCCCACCTTCGAGGAGGTCTTCATTGAGGTGGGGGGTGTGCAGGCACAGGGCCACTCCCAGGGGATGATCCCTGCCCAGATGCTCATTTATCATCATTAATAATAATAATAATGTAAATAATTATTATTACCATCATTAACCTTATCCTCACCATTTTCTAAATGCTTATTTCCTTAAAATTCTATAAACTTTCTGTTTTTTAGAATTATATTTGTCTACTATATAATTTGTTTGCACTATGTTTGTTTGCGCTATGTTTGTTTGCACAATGTTTGTTTGCACTGTTTGTTTGCACTATGTTTGTTTGCGCTATGTTTGTTTGCACTGTTTGTTTGCACTATGTTTGTTTGCACTATGTTTGTTTGCACTATGTGTACCGTCCTTGCCCTTTGTTTTCCCCTAAATGTATCGTTGTCCATGCCCCAATGTACCTCGCTGCTGTATGCGCAAGATAAAGTTTATCTAGTTTCAGCTAATCAAATCCATCTATAGTTTGCATTTTATTTACGGCACCATTGGGTCGAACATTATTTCCCCCCTCCCCCTGCACAGTTTAAGAGTATAAACAAAGGAAAGAAGACAAACATCATAGACTCCATGCTGCGTATGCTGGAGCAGTACTCGTCCAACCTGGAGGACCTCATCCGGGAGAGGACTGAGGAGCTGGAGGTGGAGCGGACGAAGACCGAAAACCTTGTGGCACAGATGCTGCCCAGGTGACTTCTACCCAGAGTTCTGTGCTCCACACTACCTGCAATTCCCCATTAAACCAACAGTTTTATTTAAGAACCAGAATTATGGGTGTTTCTCGATAAGCGTACTCGTGTTCTCGCATACCCATTTTACATCATCTTTTGATTGTCGAAGACCAGGTCCAATACCCGAGAACAGAAGTACGGAGGACGGTAAAAATCCCCAGATGTTGGTCTTGCCCCGCCCCAAATATCAAGGATACATAGGTTGCATCCTCACCAAATGAGAACAATCCCATGATTCACCGCCTTCCAGGTTTGTTCTCAGGAGGCAAGTTAGCTTGACCAGTCTTGCCAAGACCACAAGTACGGTCTCTGTGTTCCTGGCATTGAGAAACACCCTATGTGTTCTACACAGAGTTCCCCTACCCAGAATCCCTTCTGTTACCCAGAATTGCCGGCTTTCAGGCTTTCTTGGCTGCTACATCACGGTAAGCGTGTCCCTGCACATGACCGACGTTGCGTGTCCCTTTCAGGTCGGTGGCCCTGGCTCTAAAGACGGGGAAGCCAGTGAAGCCGGAGTACTTCAAGGAGGTAACGCTCTACTTTAGTGACATCGTGGGCTTCACTACCATCTCGGCGCTCAGCGAGCCCATCGAGGTGGTGGACCTGCTCAATGACCTCTACACACTCTTCGACGCCATCATCGGGCAGCACGATGTCTACAAGGTGACCTGCATGCCGACCTGGCTGTGTGTGCGTCCGTCTCCTACTCTGTGAGCACAGGAATGGTCTTCTTTGTACAGTTGGACATTTTGCGCAACTTTATTTCTGCGTTAGATGTGTTTTTTGCTAACTGTATATGTGTGTTATAATTGTACGATGTACTTTCGCTGGAGTTTGTCTTCCCACACCTCTTGAGTATGTTGACAGGCATATGTGTCCATCTCTGTATTTAGTGTGCACCAACCCCCCCTGCTCACTTCTCCTTCCCCCCTGTGCCCCCCCCCCCCACAGGTGGAGACCATCGGCGATGCCTATATGGTGGCATCAGGGGTACCGAACCGCAACGGGAGCCAGCATGCGGCCGAGGTGTCCAACATGTCGCTGGACATCCTGCACTGCATCGGCGCCTTTAAGATGAGGCACATGCCCGACGTCAAGGTCAAGATCCGCATCGGCCTGCACTCGGGTGAGCCCCCCTAACAACCCCCCCCCCCCCCCCCCAAAGCCCTTCACCTATAATGGCAACATGCGGCGCAGCCGGTTGAGATACTGTACCGGTGATCGGAAGGCTGTTGGTGATGTCATCCTAGTGGGCCAGATAAAACCTCCATTCTCATCACCCACGATCATAATTTACTAACAGTGCTTGTATTCTAACTAGCAACCAATCCAGGCATCTTTAGTAATTTTCCTTATGCCACCAGTGAAAGACATTCCTAAATCATGCACCATGAAGGGTTCCCAGAAGTTCATGAAGGGTTTTGAGGGCCGTGTGCCCCTCCCACACACCTGTGCCCGCCTGCTTGGCTCCCGCCGCCCGGTCCGCCGCTGACCCGGCTGCCTGCCTCTGTTCCAGGTCCGGTTGTGGCGGGGGTGGTCGGTCTCACCATGCCCCGGTACTGCCTCTTTGGGGACACCGTCAACACAGCCTCTCGCATGGAGTCCACAGGCTTACGTAAGTATTTCCTGCAGTAATACACCAACGACATCGCTGATACCGAATGCCTGCGCCGGTGACCTTTTGACCCCTTCCTGTCTCTATGTACCTTGGATGTCGGTCGACATTTTTCCCCAACATTTTCTCAAAGGATTCCCGAGTTTTCAGGAATGGGGCGGGACGTTCGGTCTGCTGGGATCGGAGGTGACCCCTTTCCCAGTATAAATAATTTACCTCTGATATAACATGATATGTTCGCATTATGTCTTTTTAGACGTAGACCTGTCTCTTTATATTTAAACCACAAAAAATATATCTAAGAGCGCATTAGCAGTCAGCACTACAACATGTATGAGTGGGGTATTATATAAGAGCAGCTCTGTGTCAGACGTTAGTGGTAAGAGTCTTAAGCTAACGAGGCAGCTTTAGCTGGGCTGAAGCACTTCAGCCATACTGCGGTGTTACAGCTCACTGAAAGCAGACATATTCAGTGCTGATTTCAGCATCATGCCTGTCTGTCTTTTTATGGTAATTTCAGAGTGTGTGTGTGTGTGCGTATGTTTTCGTTGCCTGACAAGCTCAGTAGGGAATCAGAAGTGGGCAGCCATCCTTTAACCTAATCAGCAGAATTAGTGGCCAAATTCACTATTCATCAGCGTGTCCTGCCTCCGCCTAATTACCAAGCGCACATGTGTCACGAAGGACAGACTCACCCCGTGCCTGAGCACGAGATGAAATTATGCACGTGCTTAAGTAGGCAGCCAGAGGTTACAACTTAACGGTGGATCGTTCCCTATGGTTTTGGGGCTTGTAAAAATGGAGAATCGTGAGATTCGGGTGACTTGTAAAGACGTTACGAATATTTTGCGAGTGTGTTTTCAAGGCAGCTGTGTCTGTAAGGACTTTTCAAGGACAGTGACTTCTGTGTGTTAATTCAGGTGACGCAGAATATTAAAAAAAAAAAAAAAAACGCTTGTCACTGTTCTGCAGCCTACAGGATCCATGTGAACCAAAGTACGGTGGAGATCCTGCACAGTCTACAACTCGGATACAGGCTGGAGATCAGAGGCAAGACGGAGCTGAAGGTACAGCCATCCGCGACTCACACCCAGGGCGTGTCATTTTTTGGCCGGCACGGCAGGCGATCTGTTCCCGCAACAATGCGACTCTTCCTCAATCCTTCTCTGTTTCTCATTCGCTTCAGGGGAAAGGAATAGAAGACACCTACTGGCTGGTTGGCAGAGCCGGCTTCAATAAACCACTGCCTGTACCTCCAGACCTGACCCCAGGGTAAGAATCTGCTTGGCCAGCCGTTTCCGCCTAGCCAGCCGCATTCCTTCTAGCTTAGACGCGCAGGGTGCGCCGCGGAGGCTTGGATGAGCTGCATCACGCGTTCAGTGTGACACCTCTCTCGACTTTCTGTCCCTCCAGAGCCAGCAATCACGGCATCAGCCTGGATGAGATTCCTGCAGACCGACGGCAGAGATTTCTCGACCGGCAGAAAAAGATGAAGTGACCGCTATAGATAAAACCGGAGGAAGGATTTTTTTTTTGGGTCACTGAATGGTTCGGTCCTTGGTGGGTTGACCTCTCTCTGTTTTCCCAGACGTCTATAAGGACCAAGGTGTCTTCGTGTGCCGTGAGGCATGGAGAACGACACTGGGGGGGGGGGGGGGGTGGAAAGATGGTGTGTGTCACTTTAAACCCCCAACAAGATATACCAGTACAGCAGCTCACCCCCAGGAATCCCACCAAAGCAACAGGAACCCAGAACATCCCCCGTTTTTGACATAAAATATATACTTTTTGGGGTTATTGCAACCAGCCACATCCATCCCTGGCACATCATGTCCAAAGCCACCTACAAGTTAGGCAGACGCACCAATGATTCCTGTTTCTGTCGATGCTTTGCCTTTTTTTTTATCGCCCTGCCAGTCACACTGAAGACTGCAGGTATGTAAAATGCGACTGCAGGGGCAGCAGAATGCAGTCAGCTTATGGCTCTAGTCTGAGCTGCAGGGCCTGGTCTACGAGAGTGAAATAGATCCCATTCAGAATAACCCATTTGTAACTAATTAATGGTGATGTATGGGGCAGGTGCATCGGCTTTGTGTTCAGTTTAATTGTATGAATATTTTCCCTTGTTTCAATAGTCCATAGACCGAGTGGTGAATGTGAAAAATCATTATTCGTTTTTATCAGGTCCGGAATGTACGTATGCCTGAATTTCTAATGTATGTTGTCTTTTTTTTTAAGCAGTACTTTTACTTACACTTGATCATGGAATTCATCTTCAAACGATAAATGTACTGCTGCGAAAACACTGGGCGCTATAATGTAACTGAAGTACTGTGATCTGAAAATATACAGTTTTGTTTTGTAGAAATGTAAAACAGCAGTGTATTCCTAATGGCCACGGATTTACAGCATGTAGAATATTTGTGTGCTCGTGCAAATAAATTGTGTTCTAGTGAGTGAATCTTCTTTTTTTTTGTGGATTGCCAGACTGCATCACAGAGCAAAGGAACACATTGTATAGGAAGTGGTCACTTAATTGCTGGCTAAATGAATTCTGAATAATCTTCTGAATAATAATGTGTGAATGTACAGGGACTGGACAATGAAACAAACACTGGTGAATAGCGTTTAAGATTTCACGGCAGTACATGCATGACCTGTTCACTGATTGCACATTCTATCTGGAAGAGCAGAGTATGAAGGTTGAATTAGCAGAGCAACAGCACAGCTGTACATGGAATATTGAAATACACACGACATAACGGTAGACATGTGAGAGTTCAAAAGAGGACAAATCGTTGGTGCATCTGTGACCAGGACGGCAAGCCTTTGTGGTGAGAGCTACGGAGTCCAGGGTAATGTCGGCATACCACCATGACGGACGGACCACATCCAACAGGAGTAACTGTGGATGCAAGAGGAAGCCGTCTGACAGGGACGTCTGGGCACTAGTCTGGACTGTATCCAAACAAACACAAAACCACAGCCGCCCAACTCACTGCAGAATTAAATGCACTCATCGACTCTCCTGTTTCCGCAAAAACTGCTCGTCAGGAGCTCAGCAGGGTCAATATTCACAGTCAGGCTGCTACAGCCAAACCTTTGAACACTCATACCAGTGTCAAATGCTGGTTTCAATGGTCCCAGCAGCACAAATCTTGGGTTGTGGACAATGTGACACGTGTATTGTTCCCTGATGAGTCCACCTTCACCGTCTTTCCCACATCTGGGAGAGTTACGGTGTGGAGAAGCTCCAAAAAGGCTTATCTCCCGGACTGCTGTGTACCCAGAGTGCAGCACAGGGGAGGATCAGTGATGGTTTGGGCTGCAATGTCATGGCGTTCCATAGGCCCAGGACTTGTCCTAGATGGTCGCATCACTCTCAAGGACTACAGAACCATTCTGGAGGACCAGGTTCACCCAATGGTTAAACACTGTAACCTGAAGGTGGTGCCGTGTATCAGGATGATAATGCACCAATACCCAAAGCAAGACTGCGGCCAAAATGGTTTGATGAGCATGAAAGTGAAGCTAAACATCTCCCGTGACCTGCACAGGTACCAGAGCTGAATATTACTGAGCCGCTTTGGGGTGTTTTGGAGGAGCGAGTCAGGAAACGTTTTCCTCCACCAGCATCACACAGTCATCCTCAAGATGAACTGATACTGAATCAGCCGCAAAAGGAGGCCCTACACCTTACTAATCAATGATTATGGTCTAAAACCAGGTGTTCCAGTTTCACTGCCCAGCCCCTGCATCAAGAGCCACTTGATGTCTGAAAAGTGATGAATTCCCACATGTGCCAAATGCACCATCCATCCAAACAATGACTCTGCTACGATCAGGTAAGAACAGAGATAACAGTAAAACCCAGAACACGCAGTGAGTCAGCAGAGCCTGAATTAGAAAAGAAATTGAAACATTGTATCTTAGGAAATGAACCGGGAATTAACCAGCCAGCTTGTCCCAATGGTCTAAACTGAAATGACCCGTTTACTTCAATTATGGAGCTGTGGCTCCCCCTCTTGGCAGAACAAAGCACCTGCAGCCGCTTATTTAACATTAGAAAGAAACACCGAAATATTAAATACACATTTTTTCTGTTTTTTTTTCTTTCTTTTTTTGCCGAGATGTCATCTGTTGACTAGACGACCTGCTGTGTTGGCACCTACTCACAAGGTAACAGCCCTCCATCCGCATTTAACCAGGCAGCATCATAGCTGAGCTATCAGGTCTTAGATACCGGCAGATTCCCTTCTGATACTGACGACTTCAGCAGAGTCATCCATGGCTTCAGCCCGTGCTGCGGTTCATGTGCAATTGCAGATCCCATTGGCACAGGGAAATGGTAATGTAACCATGACAACCTGGCTCCGTTCCAACCTGTTCCCGTCAATCAGCATTCCTGGCCATCCCTGCTGTTTCATTGGCCACGCTGTTCCTGCCTCCTCATCTCAGCCAATAGCAACACTCTGACAGACTCTGACTGCGGCCCGTCGCTCATCAAATGTTCCATCTCAGCTATAATATGAAGTCTGAAATCACACACCAGCTGTTTACTGGAAACCAGGCACATCCCAAGTTAATGTTGAACGTTTCTGTTGCAATTCCTTCATTCAGAGGTGTCCACTTGCTTCTGATAACCCGAGGCAGAAGGAGGGTTTGTCTGTTTTAATACAATGAACGAAAACAATCATGAACCTTCTGCTTGCTTATTTTAAACCCTTAATGATTTATTCACTGAGAACCATTTCATGGAGAAACAAACCATCTCATTCCTATAAAGGATCTTCACCGCCCGCAGCACTAGAATGTTCGATGGAAATAAATTCTTCCCCTGCAGAATGTGTCAGGTGATCGCGTTTCTTATATGTAAATCAGGTAATAATAAGTATGGTTCATAAAGACCAGGATTACCTGGCCCCCACAGTAAAAAAATCAGTGTTTACTCAGACATTAAGAAGATGGCTCATATCTAGGCGTGAGACAGGTTTCGTTGCATTGGTTGAGTATGAGGAAGCGGCTTTAATGCCCTCTATCCCCACTGGAGGGCAGACGTTGCTTAGCCACAGTCCAGTTCACCTCACCTAGCATTATCAGCATAGAGGCAACGCCCCACGTTACTGCTCACCTCAATAATGCGACTATGCACATAGCCACAGGGGGGCAGTGTTCGACAACATCGCGGCTACTCCCCTGTTTACAGCAAGTGGTCCCCGCGTTCTGCCCTGAGGGATCACGGCTGCCAAGCTTGAGCCTTAGTGTTTACCGACATGGTGGTCTGTGGTTCGGTATTTTTACGTATATAGTCATTCGAATGCCTCGCGACTTGTGCCTCCACCGCAGCCGATCCGGTTGCGTGTGTTTGAACCGGAATCCCCCAGAAGTAGTGCAGCAGTACTCGCAGCCTTTGTGACTGGCATGCTCCCGGGCATTGCGGTTACCTTCTGCTCGCGTACACTGGGGTAGAAAACACAGAGCAGGTGAGGTAAACACAAACCAGCCCAGCGGTCTCACCTGTGATAAGACTCAGTCCTAGGACTTCTTGGCGAAAGCTACAGCACGCAGAACGCGCTAAGATCTAACCCCATTTAAATGTATCTCTCTGTTTGCGCGTGTATTTACCAAGAGGATATAGCAGGTTTTACACTGTGGTTCTTATCTGCGGTGAGCAAGCATGCTTCAACAAACTGTACATAGTATATCCTTTGGCTTGGAATTTACGACAGAAATTGATGAGCTCTAGAAACATGAGAAAATACCTGAATATTCGTGGGTTTTTACGCCCTGTGGCTGTGTTTGCATCATGGGAAATTCTAAAATTTCATGGAAAAACTCGCACTATGTTTAATAAACCGCGATGGTTCTCGATATTCCTGTCACTGTTGCCTGCCTACGACCCCAGGCAAACTGGTTGGCTCCACAAGTAAATTGGCACACAAATTGTTCTCCTGATAGTGTGATGTTTCTCTTTTAAGGGTTCTAATCTTATAATGACTTGCATTATGACATCTTAATAATTGTAATGGGCATAGTTATTTTAATTGGTAGCACATTTATTGGTTATTTGAATTCTTTGATGGTTTATTGTTGTGATTTTATGGAATGTTGCGTGGTTTTATTATTAATAAAGTATTTTTCTGCCGGGATGAAGACAAGAAGGACACCGTTGTGCTTACAAGTCGACGTAATCCCGTTATGACCAGTAAGGGAGAAAGAAATTATATGATAGTGTGATGATTAAATGGACGTGCAGTTTAAGCACCACATCTTTCTGCCATTGACCCTATGTGAAGTTCCTTTTAGGAACCATGGGAAAAATGTTTATGTGAGTCTGGGGTCGAATCCCCGATGAAGGAAAACTCTTACTGCACAGGTCTGCGTCTGGGCAGATTCTTGCCCTGCTACGGTGATTGATCACCGGTGGGGTCTCTACACGTAACCTAGTTAATAAAACCCAGGTGGCCCTCGTTGGGACGAGCTTCTTGTTACGAGGTGAGCTCGTTCGCTTCGGAGGCCGGGGCGGAGGACGTTCGGTAAGGGCAGAGGAAGCCGCCACCATGGGGATAACGGGGCAGCTCTGTGATATTGCTCTGAGGGTTTCCAGTTTGTTTTCCTTTGTCTCAGTTTGTTGGACTTAAAGGGACCTTGACCCCATTTTTTGTTTATCACGAAAAAGACACCAAAACCCCTTTGTCTGAGAGAACTCCGGCGTCCATACATGTCAATTTACCGCCGGTTCCTGTAAAGAGTGGAAACATAGCACCTCAGTTGACCATATCAGGGTTGGGTTCTTGTAAGGTCATCAGTACCATATTACCAGTGTGTGGGTTTTATGGTGATTTATTATTTATTTTTTAAACCGATTTCATTTCCATCACTTTTTTTACGGTAAACTTTGTAACGTAGGCTACATTGTATGCGGGGAGTAATGAGGCATGCACATAGGCGCAGTTAATTGAACTACATTTGTCCTGAGGAGATTAGATATGTATCAAACATAGTTTAAGGTATGTAGTATGCATTTTTAAATAACGATGATCCACTTTGGTCGCCCTTAATGGAAAGACAGCTGCGCCGAAAACCGAAACCAGGCGAGACTCAGACGTCATTTGTGAAGCTGACACCTATAAACCATCCCGCTGTACTTCAATCCTCATGTACAAACTGAATCGCACGCTTACAATTCACAGCAGCCGAGGCGGCAACACGCTGGATCTCACGCAAATGCAATTGGCTTAGAAGTAGGACAAGAAGGCACCTCCCACCGTCGATTTCTATTGGACATCAGTGCGCCGCTGGGAGGTTCTATTGGTGAATGCTATTACGTCAGAAAGCCAAGGTAAGGCGCTTGGCCAATGGCTGCGCGTCTAAGGAGCACGATCAGTACCAAAATCATATTAGGAGCGTTGGACGCCTGTCCGCACCAAAGTGGTGTTTACACTTTCGGAATAAATGCGGCTTTGACAGGTTATAAATCTACCAAGCAGCAGTTATTTGCCCAGCAATCGCACTGCATCTCCCCTAAAGTCTGACCGATATAAAGTGCTCTAGAACAATTTTCAAGCATGGGAACGAATTTCGGGAGAAGCTAGATTAATTTTTATTGCAGATAATGCACAATATTACACCATCGGAAACAAGAGTTAATGCGCGTCCCACGGAATCCAACGGACATCGATAACACTGAGGTAATCCTGAATGGGCCGTAATTATAATTATTATCCATTTTCAAATTATGCCTACTGTAGTAATAAAAGTAGTTTAAAACAGGTGTTTCGTAAATAATGCGTGCAATCTTAATTATATAGAAGTTCACATAATTCAGGGTTGACTTGCATCGTTATTTGGTCGTTTAAAGAATTTAAGTCAGACGTAAAAGGTGATTATGAAATAAACTGTAACAATTTCCTGGAAACAAGGTATTTGTTCGCCGCTTGTCTTGGGCGTTTGAAATACAATGTTACAGGATGATGCCAATGAAAGAAGATTTTTAAAGGGTTTATTGTGAGTCTTTTGGGTTTGTTCTTGTGCGCTACAACTATCGCCGTTAGGAGGACCAGTTGCTGTCGCAGTTGAGGCGACGCGGGCGGGGCCAGCCCAAATAATGACGGAGGGGGGGGGGGAGCCGAAGACAACAAACCCGGCGGAATGTAGGCCAGCATGGTGACCCAATTCCTGCGCGCAAACACGGCGAGCAAATGTAGAACACGCCGTTCCCTGGCCGTCGTCGGGACTCGGCGCGGCTCCAATGAATTCTCCGCTTTCTCTCTGTGTCAGGGATGTATGTTGGGGGGGTGCCGTATCCCCAGGAAAAAAGTAAAGGGGCGCGTTTGTGCCCCCCCCGCTTGCTTAATCATATTAAAACTGCACGTTTTATTTTAATGATCTAGGTTCGTGATAAGGGGGCAATCCCAGGAACTCCAGCGGTGACTGTGACGCAGGACTGATGGTCTCGCGCAGGAATACAAGACGTACACATGATTTCTTGAAAATTTTAGTAATGATCAGCAAAGCCCCTTCACACCCGGTTTAGGATTTATTTGTCTTGCTAAAAATTTTTAACAACTCAGCAGAGTAGCTTGGCGATTATGGGTGTGTCCGAACGGCTGCTGCAAGGGCTGTGTAAATGTGCGTCTGCTTGCGTGCGAAACTTTAGAGCGCGCGCGGGGGGGGAGCGTAGGCGTGTGTTTCGGCCGGGCCTCCTTTGCTCGCGCTGGTTAGCGTGTCGCGAGCCGACGGACAGCGCAGCGTGATGGATATTTTGTTTTGGGCCCCTGGCTCTGACCTACTTTCCAGCTTCCTTCATACCTGCAGAGCTATTTATATCGACTTCAGCAGGCCCCGGGAGCAGACAGCCCCTCTGACGGGTCTCCGTTCCCCCCGCTTATTGCAGAAACCTCCACTGTGGGCGGAGCCAGCCTGGCCGCGACGGCACAATCCGCTATGCCTAGTTACAGGACGTCGGGGTCTGGCGGGGGCTTATCCCCGGGGAGGCGGATAATTCAGTCTCCCAGCGTGTGTTGCCTTGGAGAGCCCGGCCAAATGAGGTGTTAAGATGGGCCATCCTGTCCTTCTGCTGTCATGGTTGGAGTTTGTGCCTCGCAGTGAAGGGAATATAACCCAGTATAAACCGGCATTTGGTTGGGAGAGTGACCACACCGTTTGGTTACATGGAACACCTGGAGTTTCTGTCTTTGGTATAATTCGCAGCTCTGCAGGGCCACTGAATTGGTAGCCACCTCTGCCTTATTATTGATGCAGAAACTGTGTCATTTGGCAACTAGCTCGTCCTCGATTTCAGGGCTTTTCTCTCATTTCAGAGATGATCGGGCTCCCCCCATTCGAAGAAACGTCTGAGATGTGTGACTAAATTAGATGTGCCGATCTGTGGTCCCGCAGACAGGGCTGGTCCTGATGGTTCTGGTTTGTATCTGTGCCTTTAGGAACCAGGAGGTCAGAGGACCATGGAGAGGTGGAGGTTCGCCACAGAAGAGGCCGGAAGACCTGGGTGTGAGACCGGCCCCGACTCGGATGCCAGGTCTGTCGAGCAGGCCGGTGCGACAGAGACGGATCGGCCTATCAAGGTGAAAAGGGAAGAGCTAATTAGCGCCCCCTGCAAGGTGCCCCGCTTTCGGTATGTGGACTTCCCCTCCCTGCACCAGTGCATCCGGCAGCTTACCGTCCCCCCCCTGGACAGCTGGCTGGCACGGTGCCCCCCGCCACGGGGGCCCACTGGCGCCGCCCCTGTGGCCGCCAAGGATGGTGTGCCCAACTTCAAGTACGTGGACTACCCCTCACTTCACCACTGCATCCAGCAGCTCTCTGTGCCGCCCCTAAAGACTTGGAGATCTGAGGCGGCCCAGCCCCAGGGACACGACGGCGGTACCACAGTAGGTTCTGGTGCAGTGAAGCGGGACTGGGATGGGCAGGCCAAATCCAACACACGGAGCAGCTGCCCCGCCCGAGACACAGGGGTCTCGGATGTTTCACCTCCCCACCAGCGTCAGGTTGACCCACCCAAAGCCTGGCCACTGTTGGGCTCAGACAGGCGGTGCACCCAGAAGGAGGCGGCGGAGCTACCCGCCGGATCTTTAGATCTCAAACCGAGACCTCCTTGCTTGACGTCTAGCAGAACCGTGGCTGAGGAGAACCAGGAATCGGGGGTCGACAGCCGCTGTTCAGGTCCAGAGTCCAGCAGAACGCAGGGTGTGGCACAGTCAGAGGGTGGCCCCCGCCCAGATGAGCTGGTGTGGGGGATGGTCCCCGAGTGCGTCTGTCCATTTTGCCAGAAGATGTTCGCTGGTCCAGAGGAGCTGAAGGTCCATCAGAGGCAGCACCGAGACAAGGTGGGCTGGCGTCATCCATGCACGCATTTCAGTGCATCTTCCCCACACGCGCTGAGTCTTTTTGGGAATATGGGATTCCCCGTAGTTCCCGAATGGAGGCAGTAATATCTGTGTCAGTTTGGCTTGTGTTTCTGAAGGGAGCCTTAATCGTTCGGGGCACAGAATCAGACGTAGCCGAGCTGAGGGAAAGGTGTCGTACTGTAGTCTTGTCAGGGGAGTCACCAGTAGGCCCCCAGTAGGGCCAAAGCACGGTGAGGTCCATCTTTAACTGGCAGGTGGATGTAGCAAGCTGTGCCGCACATGGAGAACCTTGCGGACCAACCGGACGAACGAGGGTTACGAATTTGAATGCAGGAAGTCACAGGGTGAACAGATCAAGGAGAAATGCCATTACAGCCAGAATAACGAAATAGCGATGACTATGTTTAAAAGCACGTATGGAGGCACCTGCAGGAGGAAGGATTCTTATTTGTCATTGGCCAATTGACATTGCACGTACGAAATGTAGCGACTGCCTCTGTACCAACCAATAACATAGACACACACACACACACATACACATACACATATACATGCATAGCCTATTGCTAATTGGCTACTATACCATACAGGACATAGGAATATATATTTGTGGGAATTCTCTGAGAAATATTTAAATAAATGACCTGAACATATAGCACTGTATGTATAGTATGTATATTTAATGTATAGTAATTTTTTTTTATAGTTTTTTTATTTATTGGTGATTTTTTTTATTGGTGCTTAAGTTTAATCAGTGGCCAATCATTGTTTTTGATGTCATTCCTTCTCAGAAACTACACTGATGGCCCAGATGCCGGAGACACCCTCCCCCCTTCCCCCCAGCCTCACCTGTCGAGGCCTGTGATTGGCCCACGGTTCACTTGCCCCAGCGAGCTTTGTTGTCCCTGAGGCGGGTGATTGGCTGGCAAACTACAGGAGTCACGCTCTGGATGGAAGTGGGTGGGGGGTGGGGGGCATGCTGTATTACATTGATAGATACGGCGGACGAACCATATAAGTCACAGAGGGGGAAATCCTATGACTTCACATCGATCAGAGTTGTAGTGATGATGCAGTAATGGAGCAAGCAGCCCTTGACTTGGGAGCAGGAGGCGAGGAGACTGGGGGGGGAGCATATTAATGCCTAGAGATGGTCCCGGTCTTACAGCGTGGTCCTTAGCGTACCTTCCCGGCGAGACGGATGGAGCCTCACTGGCCTGCCCTGCTGCAGACCGCTGTCTTCGTCTCTGGCCTTTCATGCCCATTCTGGTAGAGTCCAGGTCGTCAGTAGATGTGAGAAATAACCTCCGTCTCTGAGCATAATATCTAGCTTTAGGTGCCTCTATAACCCCAGCTTCTGTTACACTAGAAAGACACTTAATTTAGGGAAAATTTATATATATATAATAGGCTATAGGTTTTGCTATCTAATCTTTTTATGCTTTATATATTTTTTATAAACGGTAACTCAGTGATTTTTTTGCTGTTAGGTCTAGACTAACTTTAAAATCCTTGTAGATTTTTTTTTTTTTTGTTTGTTTTTGTGTTTAAAGCGTTTTCTGTAAGTGTGCATTAAAGGACTGCTTCCACATGCCACAGCTCCACACGCGTGACCTTGGATAGGTGTCCTGGGACGCCGCAGAGGGCAAACTCGGTCCCCCCGGGGACTTCACACAGTAACGCACAGGGACGTGACGAAAATGTGGAGTTTTCATTCTGTGAAGACATTAACGTTAAAGTAAATGTAAGGAAAATTAAGATATTCATATAAGCAGAATAAAATATAGACTTTAGCAGATGCAAGAGACTCTTACATTCTGGTTTCCGCGGCCTTATGTCTGTCAGTTAAATTGATGTAATTCGCTATGTTACCGCGGTAGAAACGTTGCCTAAAGAGACAACGAAGCATCCGTCCATCTTCCAGTAACTTATTCTGGTCTATCCTGCATAGCACAAGGTATCCTGGATGGAATCCCAGTGTGGGATTCGAACCTACAACCCTGGAAGTTTGAGGTCACCATGCCGCCCTACAATAAAACGTTTCACGAAAATATACATTGCTCAGAAAATGTTACTGTTTACGTGTGACGCAAGACGACAGCAAATTGGCCGTATGAATTATTGACGATTTTCCCCTTATGGACTGAATAAATTATGAGAGGAGCAGGTTTTTTTTCCCCCTGCATTTCAAATTAGCAGAACTAGTTACTTGAAAACAGGAATTACGAACCAGTTCTGCACTGGGAGTGTTTTCGGTTCAGATAAGCACGTGTACGGTGCCCAAGACAGGCATCAGGCATATAGTTGAACGATAAGGAGGACAGGGAGACGTGCGAGAATGAGACGGGACACAAGTAACGTGGGTGAGCTTGTCCTCATTTACATGCTGTTTACGTTCAGATATTAAAAATGAAACCAGACCTTTGCCTCAACAAACAGGCCGCTGCTTCTATCCAGTTTACTTCTCAGCGATGACGTCTTCCCCTCATTCTGTCTGCCCTCCTCCTCATCTGAGCTCAGTAGATCCTTATCAGAATCTCCTCCCATTCCCCCACCTGCAGATAGGTGAAACCCCCCCCCCCCCCCTACACTCCATGACACCCTTTCGCATACATGCGCTGGTCTCTGGATGTCACACGATACGCAGTGGGGGGTTGCTGGGTTACGGTTAGCAAAACTGATGGCGGTTAGCGAGAAGCTGCTAGCTCTGGTGTGACCATTCAACTTTGGGCCAATGAGACTGCAGCTCCCTCTATAAGAGCACGACAAGGGCTCCTCGGTGCCATCCATCCGTATTATGACAGCTTATCATGGTCCGGGGTTGTGGGTCTTTGCGTCTCAAACCCACTGCTGTTGATTGACAGCCAGGTCTTTGGTGGACAGTAATAAGGAGCATGACGTTGATCACAACTGACCCACTGACTGATGTCTTTTCAATTTTTTTTTTGTGCAAGAGGTCAGTGGCTGGCCACTTTGCCCCCTGGGTGCCACACTGGGTTTTAGCCAGTAGACAGTCTGCTTGGAGTTTTTCCTGCAGATTCTCATTTGAAAATGATGGAATCGCTCTCGGGAGTATGAGCAGTAGTGAGTTCAGTCCTCTTCTGCACCAGAAATCTGTTGCTGGCCTCCTAACCCCATTCATCTCGCCCTCACTAGCGCCCCCTACCAGTCGCATGGTGGCAGACACTAAGAAGAGTGTTTGCGCTCATTCTGTTATGTCTGGCTGAAGCACTGTCCTAATGGGGTGTGTGTGTGTGTGTGTGTGTGTGTGTGTGTGAGATCCAGGCTGGTGGCCTCAGTGGGCAGGCAAAGATTTGTTACCTAGGGAACAGCAAATTTTCAGACCTTCCAGGGAGGTAGTGTCAAGAAAAGTCACATCTAACAGCAGGAATCCAGATCTATCACTTTATGTGAACAAAAAAATGGGAAAAGACCTTTAAAAATGAATCTGGCAATATATTCAGATACCATCTCAAATCATCCAGCCCAGGGGCCATGATCGAACCCTGTCTGTTAATGATGAATGCGATGAATGATGAAAGGCAAACTTATATAAAACTGAACTGAAGTATTATATAGGTCTACGCACATAAAACGTCATCTCGTTGTATTCAGCGATAAAATGATAAATTTAGTCCAAGCAGGAAGAGGAAATAATCCCTTGTTCTCCATAAAAAAGCAACGAGCATATATTTTACATAATATCTAATTAAATATCAGACCCAAACTTATGCACATGCATTTACATATTTCTCGTCTTTCTAGTTAAATGTACTCCGGTTACGGACCGAGCTTTCTGAATTACTCCTAAGGGGAATTTGCCCAGCAAGCGGAGCGTTTTACTTTTGCTTTGAGAACGTCACGAAGTTCGCGGACTGCGAAGCCGGAGTGACCCAGAAAGCCAGTGAACCGAACCCGAACGGATCACGAAAACGGGTCACGAGGAAACCCGACGCCAGGGAGCCGAAGAAACGGACGACGGGGGCGATCGGCAGCAGTTATGGGTGAGACTTAACGTCCAAAAACCCAACGCGGCAGCGAGAACCTACATTAACTAAATAATATCCCTAACGTTAATATATCCGGTAGGTTATAAGCTTTTTGTAATCTTCGTCATAAAACTCACCTATAGCAAGTTATATAAAAAGCAATAATCTTAGAATGAATCAAGCATCTGAGTTATGTATTACGTTGAAAGTAACAAGAGTAAACGTCAAAAGGACATTTTCTTTCCGTTTCGTTTGTTCAGTGGTGGAAAAGTACTCTCCGTAGAAATACAGATACCACACGGTACATGTTACTCAAATAAGGTAAAAAAAACCACCTTACTTTTAAGGTAAAACACCTGGTTTTAAAAGTACATAAGTAAAAAATTCTACACATTAAAATCTAACGATCTTACTCAACTGAATCACAAATCCAAGGAAAAATAAACCTGCTTAAGCACATGCAGTAACGATTTATGTTTCGTAATTTCACACCTCTGGTTTTGTTTAGATTTACCAAACGAAGCACTCTGTTCATGTCAACTTCACCCCCAAAAAAATCTAAAGCCTCTCGAGATGTTAGCTGGAATGTTGTAATATTACAGACTTGGCAAGAGTTTTTTTTTCTCTCAACCGGCTCTTTCTCTCCCTCGTCTGAAGAAAGAAACGCAAAGCACTCTGGGACTGAGAGGAACGACAATAGCAAAGACCAGGTAAGGCAGAACCTCTCCGTTACCCAGCTGTCTGCCACTATTTACACCCTTGCGATCAGTCTTGATGTTCAAGCAGCTGTAGATCCTCCTCCTCCTTCCAGAAAATTTGTCAGAGCCCAACTCTGCTCAGACCAGAAAGCGAGGCGCCCTCCACACCAGGGTTGACATTCAGTGTTGTTGATCGTTGGCTGCTGCATAATGACCCCCCCCCCCCCCCGCAGCGGACCTACATATCTGGATTCAAATTGTTTGACAGAATTCATCAGCGATAGGGCTGGGAACCGCTAACCCGGTACAGTTTTCAAGCAGAATGTCCCGAACACTCCCCCCCCCAGCAGGAGAATGGTGGTGGTTAGGCCCGGAGCACCCTGCAGGGCTCCAGCTGCCTGGTCCTCCTCCACCAGTCAGCAGGGATATAGCTTGAGTGCTGCGATGACAGCTCCGTCTGAACATCTAATGGTGACTTGACTTTAGGGATATCGGCCATTTTTGGTACGACTTCATCAAACAGACGTTGAGAATCGCGCCTGAATGTACGGAGATGAGTCTATCTCTGTCAGACTCTGATCATCTTCCCGTTCCCTCGCTCCACAGTGCCCCTCATGCACTGGCAGACTCCAGCCTTGCCTGGACAGCGCAGGGCGCCCCCTGCAGTACGTCCAGTGCTCTGCGGGCGCCAGGTCCCACCGCTTCTGCCGCTCCTGCCTCTGCCCCTGGGCTCCTTCCCGTGATGCCGCCCCCGAGAGCTGCAGCAACGGCTCCTGCCAGCTAGTGGCCACGCTCCTCAGCTGCGAGACGGTGACGGACACCAAAAGCCGGGTCTTCGGCTGCCCCCTCTTCCGGGCCTGTCCCAAATGCCACGGCCTGATCATGCACGATTCCGGCTGCAAGTATGTCGTATGTCAG
Source organism: Brienomyrus brachyistius (assembly GCF_023856365.1). NCBI lineage: Eukaryota > Metazoa > Chordata > Actinopteri > Osteoglossiformes > Mormyridae > Brienomyrus > Brienomyrus brachyistius. The sequence continues at coordinate 4,098,804 of NW_026042310.1, forward strand.
CCCTGCGGCCTCAATTTCTGCTTCATATGCCTGCAGGACAGCCGACAGTGCAGGAAGAAAAGAGAACTCTACTGGTCGACAGAATGCAATAAACCCCGGGCAGCCAGGCAGACGTTTGTCACAGGGAGTCACTAATGCACGTGGACGTCGGCTTCCATCCTTTTCTGTCATGGCAGGGTAGAAAAAGAGAGAGCAAAGAACAGCTTCCAGTACTACAACATTTAAATTAGGCAGATAATTTGCGTAACGAGCTGCAAGGCCTCAAAAGCTCATTGCTGCCACCTGGAGGCAAAAGACACCTTGAAAAAAATGACACAATATCAGTCATCGCTTCTTTGATATTATTCTTTAAAACACTTTAAATCATATTCTAAAAACAATACTATACTACAGTAAAAGGAATTGTTTGATTTACATTGCAATATCTGAAAAAAAAAATAATTTTGGATGCCAATTTTTGTTTTAATCATCTATGATAGGAATCATAAGGATTGAGGTTAATTAGGACAAGGGGTCTTGTCAAAATGAACACTAATTTACAAATGAGCAGCTTGGGGGTCCATTCTGAAAAGTGGTCTGCAATACTGACCAAGACTATTGAAGTTCACTGTTGGCAGACAGCCTTTGCAACAGCTGGAACATCTCAGACATCAAATCCATCAGTCCGTCATCAACAACGCAGCTTCGGTCAATACAGGACGCCTGAACTGTCTCTGTGCCGTAGGAGTACACCAGAGAGTTCGCCCTAACCCCAAATACCTGTGTATTTAACTGCATGTCATACGAAAAGTTAAGTCTCCTCTTCCAAGCCATCTCAACAGTTGTAAATGCATAACCAGGTTTTGTCAGCAGGAGGCGACCACACTGGGGTACAGGAGCACCAGTCTTCAGCTACAGAGTTTTCCTCATTCCACCTAAAGCCATTCTTCAGCTCAGTGCTGTACTTGTGTTTCATTTGATAGGCAAAGCCTGGAATCTTCAGGCCAGAAAGTATTGCGGGAGCATTATTATTTGATTTATTTCTAAATAAACAGACTATCAATTAACTGCTGACGGTCCAGATTTCACCCAACAGCGATGCAGTGGCTGCATTTCAGCGACATGCCCGACAGCACACCGTCCACCTGCAATTTCAAAATCGAAAGCCGGCTGTAATTAAGACGCTCTCTGGAGGCTCTGTGGTCCACGGAGATGGAGATCTCCACCTGCGCTCCAAGCTTACGCCCGACAAGGCCTGTCTCTGCTCTGTCGCCTCAGGTGACCGATGGCGAGACAGACAGGAACAAATATGCACGGTTCAGTCATTGGACCTTTCAGTCTGTGCTGTAAGGTAGCCAAAATACAGAAAGCTCCTTAAATCACAAACTTCCATCCAATTTTTGTAATCACTAAGCTAATACTGCAGTGTCTTCAAAGCCGGTCCTGGGGACCAGCAGCCGGTCCTCATTTTTGTTCCCTCCGAGCTCCTTGCAAAAATGTGGACCGGCTGCGGGTCCCCAGGACCGGGTTGGGAAACATTGCAGTATTGGTTCACAATGAACCTGCAGATGAAAAAATACAGGTAGGGGGGTGCTGGGGAGGGGAGGGGAGGGGAGGGGAGGGAGGGGGGATCGCAGGGCCATCAGAGGTTGCATTAGCCCATGCACGCACACAAACGAACACACTCCATAAATACCATCCTTTTTCATGAACCCGTAGCTTTTCATTAATGTACAGACATTGGGTACAGAAAACCTAAGAGGCACCGTAACACTGCGAATCATCACACACCAAGCATACAAAAAGCAAACATGAGTTAGAATAAGACACAATTAAATATGAAAACCACCAGCAAAGCGTCTGTGGAGGAAGAATTCCCAGCTAAACGTGCTCCACCGTCCGCACACCGAGAAACACAGACGGTCTGCCTTCAGTAAGTCCCGTGCTCCCACAGAGCGCGGCCGGGAGATACTATCGTGCTGCCTTCGAACCCGCGCCGGAGCTGAAGCAGCTAGTGGCCAGTCCCTTCATACCCTCAGATGTTCCCGGTCCCTCCATCCAGAAACCTGTTGCTGGGTTTTACGTCCATCGGCTTCTCTCCAATCTCCCATGTCCGGCAAAAATAACACTTATCCTTAGAGGACATGAATCCTTTGGTCACCAGTAAAATCCAACAAATTCTGAAATTTAGAGTCCAGTTAAGGCCTGGACACCAACATAAAGAAATCTATTGATTGTTTTCATACTCCCACCATTACATTTTGTACAAATGTTGTGGAAAATTATTACAGTACGTACGTAAGAAAATAACTTAGAATGACCAAACCAATCTTACCACAACTGGCAGAAACACAGCACCAGTAAGGCAAATTACCAATTTAAGAACGAGGCAAACAAAGTGTTAATGGAAAAAAAACACACCAATTTTCAACACAATATATCAGGGTTATTCAGATCACGGCCCTCGAGGTCCAAGCCCTGCTGGTTTCCCAGCCTTCCTTTACCTGTGAGCCGGGTGTGAAGCCTCTGACCAATCAGAATCAGTAATCATTAGTAGTAATTATTATGCCAGGTAGTAATCAGTAACTAGCTGGCAGAACTGAAAACAAGGCCTGGATTTGGAATCGAGGTACAGATTTGAAGAGCCCTGCAATAAATGCTCGACATTGATTTAAATCATCGACCCTTTCATCCAGTACGGGGTTTCAGGAGCCTGGAGTCTATCCCAACCAGCAGGAGGTGTCTGGCATGGGACATCCAGGAGGGGGCGCCAGTCACAGGGTGCACATATACCCACAATATGGGCAATAGAGGAACACCAGTATAGACTTTGGGCTGATGGCGGAAAATGGGACTGAAACCCTGGATAAATACAATGAAAAAGTAAGAGGACATTCTGACTCTAAAATGATTTGAAGCTCCAGCCCAGCGAGTGTGAAGTGTTACCTCACATAAAATAAACCAACACTGGTCAATTAAATAATAGTAATTATCCATCCATCCATCCATTTTCCAAACCGCTTATCCTATTGGGTCGCGGGGGGTCCGGAGCCTATCCCGGAAGCAATGGGCACGAGGCAGGGAACAACCCAGGATGGGGGGCCAGCCCATCGCAGGGCATAATAGTAATTAGTACTGATAAATAAGTTTTGATAAATGAATTGACTTGAAATGAATTATCTGCACCATGTCTATCCAGAAGGGTTCACTGTAAACAAGCTGGACGGGAAACACCTCAACATACCATAGTACGTACTTCCCTGCTCTGTGCTATTTTCCACATTTGATCCCGGATTTGAACCCCAGCTGCCCTGTAAACCTCCATTTCATCGACCGCCCCCCCTTCGTCCCAGGTCCTCCTGGCCACTAGAGGGCATCAGCCATTCCCCTCCAGGGAGTGTGAACGCTGGTGGAAGCGGAGCCCCCCGCAGTTCCGGAAGGTCTTCCCACACAGACTGCAGGCGTACGGCTTTTCTCCCGTATGAATGCGGAAGTGCCTCGTGAGCGCCCACGAGTGGCGGAAGCGAGCGTTGCACACGGTGCAGGCGTACGGCCGCTCGCCCGTGTGGATGCGCTGGTGGATCTTCAGGTGCTCCATGCGGTTGAAATCGCGGCCGCACAGGGAGCAGTGGTAGGGGCTGCGGCCTGGCGGGAAGGCCTGCCGTCTCGGGTGCCGGCTGGACTTGGACCCGTGGACCTGGTTCTGACTGTGGTGCTGGCTCCGGTGCCGCCGCAGCTCCTCCTGCAGGTGAAATGACTCTCCGCAAACACGGCAGGAGTGGGTCCCGCTGGTAGGGGGAGTGACGCTGGGCTGGCTGCCATCGGGGCCGCTCACCCGGCTGCCGTAGTGGGGACGGGGCCCGGGGCCCGGATGCTGGTAGGCTTTGGAGAAGGCGGGAAGCCCACTGGAGGATGGCGCATGGAGGTCGAGGTCGGACAAGTCAGTACCAAAAACCGGGGAATCAGCTGGGTGGGACATAAAAAGAGCATAAGACGACCTGGAAACTCGAGACCCAGGTCCACATGCCCCGCTTACTGACACTCCAAGCAGGGTGAACCCAGAGCCCCTTGCCCCACTCCTGAAACACCCAACCCATATCTTTAGAAACTGAGCTGCAGAGTACAACAGGATCCAGACTATTCTCAATGGCCAGGTCCCCATACCACACCCACTGACACATAACCCCGCCCCTGCCACGCCCACTGACACATAACCCCACCCCTATCCACACATGCCACGCCCACTGACACATAACCCCACCCCCGACCCACACCTCACCCCTGCCACACTCACACAAAGAGTGGCTGGTGCATGCGGCGAGGGTGTCGGTGTCACAGTTCTGTAGGTGCAGCGGTTCTGGCCTCCAGTCCTCTAGTAGGCGTGACTGAGCCAGGGAGAGGCTGTCCGGACAGAAGTCATCCTCCACCCCAGCGAAGGCAGCCGGCACGGAGACGCAGCCCAGCTCCGGGGGGGCGCAGCCTCCCTCTGGCGACTCCTCCTTCACCTTGACCGGTTGTTCGAGCGTCGGGTTCGGCAGGCTGCCGCCTGGTGGGGACGCCGCTTTGAGGAATGCCCCGGTGTTACTCGGCACAGTTTCTGGGCACGGCTGGTCGAAATGCACCGTCTCCACCTGGGTGTCGGAGTACATGCGCGTCTGGCTGCTCTTGGAAACTTGGAAAACAGAGAGGTGGAAAAACATTGAATATTTAAAACATTCAGCTTAATCGCAACTTGATTCTAAACATTCACAGAGACAGAAACTGGCGCGCAGGTAACATTACACACGATCACACACCGGCTGCGCCTCCAGACTGGCATCTGGACGCTGCCTGGCTTCCTGCCTCTGGGTTCAGGTCGTGGGAGCAGACCTGTCCGTCCTCACGGATCTCACAGAAAGACCTGTCCCGATCTGGGTGCGCATCAACGCTGAGAAAGTCGAACTTCTCCTCCAGCAAGATGTCGGCGGGGTCCCCGGGCGCGCTTACGGGCGCCGCCGGCTGCTTCGCGGGCTGTGGCTCGTCCTGGGGGCCCGGCGGCGGTGGCGCTCTGCCGACAACGTTTGCTTTGCGCACGGCGCCCAGCTCCAGCTCGGCGCTCTGCAGCCGCTGCTTCAGGGATTCGTTCTCCCGCAGAGTTTCGTGCATTTGGTCGCGCACGTCGCGCAGCGCCTGGCCCACCAGCTTGGTGACCTCCAGCACGGCGATCTCCAGGGCCACCCCGAAGGCGTTGTGTATGGTGGCCGTGAGCTCGTCCTGGAAGGACAGCGACAGATCGGCCACCAAAGCCGCGCCGGTCTGCCTGTCGCCCGTCGCCGACATCCCCAGGCCGGATGTTGTCCCCACACCGTCGGTCCCGATCCCCCGGTTTAATGGGGCATGCCGGTGACCCGAATATCCCGGGAGGGGATGCTGCTTAACAAACCTCCCCCAAACTACTATATAACACCGCTAAACAACAAAGCACCGGGAGAAGCCGGAATGCAAACAACGACGCCCCGTTTAAACAGGACAGAACCGCGAATAAAGATGCGGCACCGGCGCGGATTCTTTGCAAATAAGAATACTTAAGAAAAACATTCATATGTTTCAGCAGTGTACTCCAACAAAGTGGACCACTTCAGCTAGCCGGCTAACTACCTAGCTTTACCTTGAAGAAGATCGCCAGTAATAATATTCAGCATAACTTCTCTTCTACACACATGAGTTTGTATATAATATATCTGAATTTTATAATTTAAATAGCAATCACGCCAAGCTCCTCGATGAATTCAAAATAATACAACAACTTTCCTTATTCTTGTTTGGGGTGTCGGCCAACCGGTTTCGTTTCCTGTGGTGGTCGATATGCCACATACGCGTAAATACATCTATGTTCCTAAGAAAGAAAATATAGCGATAGTAATTCATTAACGTGGACTTCTAAAACTGTTTTTAAAATGCAATGTGTATGTTACTTTTATTACACGTATAAAATGCAGAATTCCCGAGGGTCAAAAGCTTCACATGTGCCACACCGGAATAATTCATAGTTGACCAGCTATCCTGGATATTGCCTCCAATTGCTGACCCTGGATCAGTTTTATGTTTTTAAAGAAAACTGTCGAGTCTGAGAAGAGCGCCTGCATTTTCTGATCCAGAATCGGTGTTCAGGGCCACTGGCGATGCTATTAACTGGCGATGCTTTACACTCGATTATTGCTCAGGAAATAATAATAAGTGAAATCGAATAAAATAATAAAGATAATAAAAATGTAAATTTCAACGTAATAAGAAGTGAGAGTCATAACAGCAGTATATCAATATATCGCAAAAAGCAAGCATTAATCATCAAATTTTGCCTTGTTTTAATCTGGAAATCTCGTTTGCCGGGTTAGGTACAGTGCAATATCTGAGCGAGGAAAACGGTAAAATCACTAATTTATTACTACTTAGCTAAGGATTTGAAAATTATTATAATTTTTTGTTATTCTTTTTTGAAAACAACAAGATGCAGAAGAAATTCGCAAAAGAATTACTATTTCGTGTTACACAAACAAAACACACACACACAAAAAAAAACTTCAGGGCTATAAATAGACAGTCTATTGTCTTCTTGGAGGAGCGATAGAACTGAAGATGGAAAGGGCCCTTTTTCAAAGACAACCATCAAAGAAGCTCTCACATAGTGAACGTAACCGAGGTCTAAAATAAAGGACCTTTGACTTCTGTCGAGTAACTGTCACAGGAAGCTCTGAGCGCAGGGCGGAATGACTTTTTCTTATATCTTCGGTTTGCACACCGGGGGCTAAATTTACATTTGTTTATTTGGCTGCTACTTTTTTCTCTCATACAATTGAGAAAGCAGGGTCAGGGGTTAAGGGCCTTGCTTAGGGGTCCAATGGTGAAATCAAGCCTCAGGATTCGAGGCCTAACCCACTATGCTACACGTCGCCTCTTATTTGAATCTTGCTTTGTTGGAAGAGGTTGCGTAGCTCTTGCTACAGTACTGCTTACACTCGTACCCAGGAATTCATTGGAAGCACAGCAGCTTAGTTGCACTTATTCCTAGCTGACTCCTTGACAGCCGTTTGTTTGTAATGTGCTATCTGCTCACATTACTTTAGACAAAACCGTGTTTCAGTCCATCAACAGCCTTATAACACTGGTCTGTGAGCAGTCAGGAGGCCGTTTATTCTGGAGGTAACAGCAATGTATCCGAGTTTCCAAGTTTCTTTTGCCTGATAGCAAAATTATCCAGAGCCCTGCGGATTGTTTTGTCACACTTAAACATTTCGCTGAGACCGTTAAGCTTCCCGAAGCACATCAAGCTGCCCTCGTTCCACTTTGCTGCCTGCCGAGATGGAGACTGAACGGTTGACTGTCGTTCCAGCGGATCTGAGCAGAAATCAGGAAGTGTGTGATCCTGTCTCGGCGCTAGAGGCGACCGGGAACAGCTGAACGATGCTTTTGGCTTCCTAAGAAAGGCGACAGTGGCCTCTCATACAATAGTGTTAATTGTATCGCATTTAAAATGCGATCTGTCCCGTGTGCTTCCACTGCGCCCCGCTGCACGGGGGCAGCCTCTCTCAGTGCACAATGCACATTGTTCCCATCTGGAAGCGGAGCCGTTTGGCACTCAGGTGAGAAATGGAAATAAGAGAGGAATTGTTGGGTAGCCCCCCTCCACACACTTCCTGCATCTGTCGTTCCCCTTGCCGTGTGCCGGCATCGCAGCTGCGTCCATGCCCCATCGCATTTTCTCCAGTGAAAATGTCCAGCTGTTACATAACTGGGAAGTGGAGGGCCGCAAACGCGGGTAGTCAAAGAACGCGTTCCTGAAAACTGCGGTTCTCGGCAGGTGTTACGCAGATAATGACCTGTTTGCTAGCTGGGAAATTAACACACCGCGAGGTCTTCCTGGAAGATTTTAGGTTGATTTTCACATCTATTTAGCAGACAAAGCAACACACATTTTGGAGACTGCAGGATCAGCCAGACTCTGAGACAATAGGGGGTTAATCTGTCTGCTCGAGGGCCTGATGGTGACCTCATTCTGCCCACCCTGAGATTTGAACCACTATCCTTCCGATGACAGGCACGGCATCCAGGTCCACTGAGCCTCACCCACTCGTTTGACCTTTTTCCCACCAGTGGTTATAAATACATGGACCCGTAATTTGTCATATTCACAGATTTCATATATGACCCAACTCATGCTTCTGACATGTTTATGTAACCACTGAGGCTGGGGGTATTTCCTATATGCAGTTTTAAATTTGAGATTTTAATTTACTTACTAGGACAGAGGATTCAGTATGTATGAGTTTGTGGACAGTATAGCAACATATATGACGGCACGCCATTCCCAGCATGCACTGGGATGTCGCGTCCTTGTCCTGAAGGGCATCTACAGTGAGGTGTTGCCCCAAGGAGGTTTCAGTGGTGGCGTTAAAGCAACGCTGACGTAGCTGAATAATGCCGAGCGTCTCCGTCTTCCCGGGCTTGGCATCCGGTTTTGGACAGCTCCGCATTTTCCTGCATCGCTTCCTCTCGTCGTCTTCTGCTGTCTATCAGTCCTCCTGCCGGGGTGAGATGAGACCCCAGCCTCATCCCTTCCCAGACCTGTCACCTCTGCTGGTTTGACAGCCCCCCCCCTCCCTCCCCGGACTGGACACTCATTCCATTTCTTTTTCTCCTGTGGGACACCTGGGGTGGAAGTGCGCCCCCCCCCCCCCCAACATCGGGGGTGGGGGGCTGTCTCTTGTCTCTCACACAAACACCGCAGCCCGGACACCGTCTCTAAGGAAGTGCTCTCCCTACTTCTCACTTTTGTTTTTTGTTTCTCCCTCCTACCCTTTCCTCCGTTTTCTGAGAGCTCCCTCCCTCTCTCTCTCTCTCTCTCTCTCTCTCTCTCTCTCTCCACACGGGATGCACCAGCATCCCTGCCGCTCCTTATATGTACAAAACGCGCTGTTTCCTTGTGTGTTTGTGCCGGCTGTGAGGGGTGGATCAGAGTACCTGCTTGTTTTGATGTGTCTGTAAAGGTCCAACTTGCACGACATCCCTTCCAGGCCTCCTCCTCACGGCGATAAACATCAAGCGTACGCACGTGGCGGCTTTGACCCCCGCGCCGAAAATAGGGCGCGCTTCTAAAGAGGGCGAAGCCGTCGGAAGAGCCACGCTGGGCTCGCACCCGCGGTCGCGTGTGTGTACGCATCACGCGGCGAGACTCCCTCCGGCGTCAGCTGCCGCTTTTCCGTCCCTCTTTAGAGATTAAAGGGCGAGTCGCCATTATGGCCGTTCAATTCGCGCCGATCCTCAATGGTCCCAGTAAGACGTACTGGCCTGTAAATGGACTGAGGCCGGAACGTCGGCCAGGAAGCTGGCTGTGCCCCCCCCCCCCCCACGACCCCCCTAGCTGTTTACGCGCCCGATCTGGGGATTTCCACAAATCAGGAAGCGTGCCGCTCCAGCTGTGAGAGCCGCCTGCCGACAACAGGAAGCCTTTAAGGGTTAAGTCACCTACAAATAAGGTCAAAAGTGCTATGCGCTGCCCCCCCTCCACCGGTGCCCCCCCCCTCCTAAACATGTTTAAATCATTACGCGAGCAGCCTCATTTGACACGGCGGCCTCAGTGCTGTATTCACTGAGGCTCAATGGCTTCCGCTCATTGGACGGCTTGCCCGGAGCGGGGTGGGGGGGGGGGGGGATTGATTGGGGGGGGGGGGTTGCCTGCCAGCCAGAGGAAGTGTCCCCCCCACCCTCCCCCTCGTTCCGTCATGTGTACAATGCCTGGAAGTCTCCCAGACCAATAATGGGCTCTCTCGCCTTTCTTTTGTGTTTTTGTGTTCCTTACAGCCATTGATCCGGCCCCATCCAAACAAATAAAACACGGACAGGCACGCACACACTCGCAAACAAGCAGGCGCACGCCACGCCCCTCACACAGGCAACGACTTCCGCCACTCACCGGCTCAAGGAGTGAACTTTTAATAACAAGAGTCCCCTGCCGGAATTGCTCATATATGGTTATTCTGCTGGAGCTGGAGTACGAGTGACTCTTTTAAGCCTCTGTCCAGAACAGCATGGGGTCGAGGCCCTATCTGTCACTTTCTATTTTATTTATTTACCAGATGCCTTCATCCAAAGGGTCATATATGCTGGTTGAGGGCCTTGCTCAAGTGCCCAATGGTAAAAATCAGTCCATCGACTCTGGGATTTGAGCCAACAACCTTCTGAACACAAGCACAGCCTCCTAACCCACTGTGCCACACATGAGCCCATCTGGTCTGGCACCGTTTATTTGACCGCACCTGCGTTCCGCGTGAGAGGCAGGAGCTCTGACTGAAGTAAATCTGTACCCACCGCATAGCCGCTCACGCAGGGTTTAAACTACTCAGCGCAGGAGCTTGACAGTACTGCTGTGTAACAGCTGTCAGAGGCACCGTACACAGCCTTGTGCCTTCATGGGCCGCTGGTGGTTGTTTGGCTTGTATCAGCGAGATGCAGTTCCCTTGGAGACCGACGGCAGTCGATGTTTGTGAGCCCTCATGGTGCCATTTCTCAGTATGTTGGCGAGCGTTTCGGCACTAAGGCCCTTTGGTGATGGATGCGTAACAGTGAGGAGCCTCTTCTACCTGTGCCAGCAGGGGGCGCCCCTGCCACCCTCTTCAGTGATGCTTTGGGTGGCTCGAGCGTGCCTGGGGAGGCCGGAAAGGACCCCCCCCCGGTGCCTTAGCACACCTGCTCACCTCTTCTCTCAGACCTTGTTTTTCAGCAGAGGGCAGTATCTGCCAAACGCTCTCTTGCAGTCCTTCCTTCCTCAATTACCCGCCCCCCCCTAAGAAGGTGATGCCCCCCCCCCACCCCCCCCAGGCCTGGAAGAGTGGGCAGCGTCTCCCTGGACTGCTTTGGGTTGGGGTCTCTGCCCTTCACTTTGCAGCTACTTTGATGACAGCCGACTGGCCCCCAGACCAGAAGCCCAAACACTCCCCCCCCCCTCCCCCAACATGGAAAAACAAGCAGAACGCGTGGGCATTCCAGTTGCCATGGTAACTGTGTGCCATCACGCCTGGATAAAAATCAAGCCCCAATAAAACCAAGATATTCAACAAAAGTTGCACAGCAACAAAGGTGGGCATGAAAAGCACAATGCGGGCATGGCACACCCTAAGGTGGGCGGGGTTTACCCAGTGGGATCCGATGAAACACCCAACCGGAATGATGGATAGCACAGGAGACTCCCACTGCAGCGGCTGGTAGGGTGCCCCGCCCTCGCATCGCCGTTTGTGTGAAGCTTAACGTCCCCCAAACATTGCGGCCCAAACTTATTTTTCCACCGTTCCAGGTTCTGTACTTTAAATCCCGTTTTAATCCTTTTCCCATTTATTTCCAGTCTGGTACCAGTATCTAAAGTACCAAGCAAGGTGGGAAACATTTTCTGTACTTTGGGGCGGCACCTTTGATTGTGTTTTTTTGTCGATTGGTTATGCAAATAACCTTCCTCACAAACAAGAACTGCATCTGCCACCCTGAAAAAGCATCGTTCCGGACTCAGCGACGCAATGTTTCTTGTGGCAGTAAATATTGGGGTAAAAAAATGAATTGAAAATAAGGAAAATTCTCACAAACCCATCTAGGAAAGATTAAAACGGCAAGGATGAAGATGATTTTGATCGTCTCAGAGAATGGATGCAAAAGCAGCGGGGTGTGACTAAATTTAAACATATTCCCTAGAATATACTACAACCCCAAAGTTGGGACGGTATGGAAAATGCAAATAAAAAAGAAATCGGTGATTTCTAAATTTACTTTGACTTGTATTTCATTGCAGACAATATGAACACAAAATATTTCATGTTTTGTCTGGTCAACTTCATGTTATTTGTAAATATACATCCTTTCCTGTCATGCAGACCTGCAACACATTCCAAAAAAGGTCGGGACATAAGCAATTTAGGGCCAGTAGTGAGGTAAATTGGTTAAATAATGATGTGATTTGAAACAGGTGATGTCAACAGGTGATTGTAATTATGATTCGGTACAAAAGCAGCATCCAAGAAAGGTCTAGTCCTTCAGGAGCAAAGATGGGCCGAGGATCGCCAGTTTGCCCACAAATACGCGAGAAATTATTGAAATGTTTAAAAACGATGTTCCTCAAAGAAAGATAGGAAGAGATTTGGATATTTCACCTTCAGCAGCGCATAACATAATCAAAAGATTGAAGGAATCTGGAGGAATTTCAGTGCGTAAAGTACAAGGACGCAAGCCTAAGCTGAACAGCCGTGATCTCCGATCCCTCAGGCGGCACTGCAGCGATATCACCACATGGGCTCAGGACTACTTTGGCAAACCTTTGTCAAGTACCACAATACGTAGTTACATCCACTAATGCCAGTTAAAACTGTACTGTGCCAAAAGGAAGCCCTATGTTAACAGCGTCCAGAAGCGCTGTCGACTTCTCTGGGTTCGGAGGCATCTGGGATGGACCATCACACGGTGGAAACGTGTACTGTGGTCAGATGGATCAGTATTTCAGGTATTTTTTGTGAGAAATGGATGCCGTGTGCTCCAGACCAAAGAAGAAAAGGATCACCCAGACTGTTACCAGCAACAAGTCCAAAAGCCAGGGTCTGTCATGGTATGGGGTTGTGTCAGTGCCCTTGGCAAAGGTACCTTGCAGTTCTGTGATGGCACCATAGAGTAGAGATTTTGGAGCACAAAATACTGCCTTCAAGAAGACATCTTTTCCTGGGACGCCCATGCATATTTCAACAAGACAATGCAAAACCACATTCTGCACACATTACAAAGTCCTGGCTGCGGAGGAAGAGGGTACGGGTACTTCACTGGCCTCACCTGACTTGTCTCCAGTAGAGAATATGTGGAGCATTCTGAAGCACAAAATGCGTCAACGAAGGCTCCGTACTGTTGCCCACCTTAAGACAGGAAGTTTGCAGGAAGAATGGGACAAAATTACACCTGAAACACTTTATCACTTCGTGTCTTCAGTCCCTAAACGTCTTTTAAGTGCCGTGAAAAGGAATGGCGACATTACAAAGTGGTAAATGCTTTACTGTCCCAACTGTTTTTGAAATGTGTTGCAAGAAACAAAATGGGAATGCGTGTTCATTTTGAGAAAAACAATAAAATTCACTAACACATGTGCGTGTTAGCTGGCTTGGCGCCTCACAGTTACACCGGACGCATGGAAAACATTCTGTAACATCAGCAGGAGCCTGGAGTTTGCGGACGGGAAGTATGTCGCCCCTGATTCTACACGCCCCCGTAGCCATACAGTAACTCTATTATCACGAGTGTACGCTGCTCACATGAAAGCACATGGCCTTCAGTGGGGCTCATCTTCACCTGGGGGTGGGGGATAAAGGACGCCGTCGAGTTTCCCTCCAAAAACATGAACTGAAAAAAACACGTCCAGCCATCAGTGGTTGTTGACACAAGGACTTCTACATCCTCTGGAGTGTCACCTGGGTAGTTTCCTTTGTCCTGGATGGAGGTCGGGGGTGAGGAGGCCAGCAGGCCGGGGGGGGGCAGGGCGCGGTGGGGCCGGGTTTGGGCAGGCAGCGCCACTTTTCCTGCCTCCTGCAGCCACACACTTATTCTTCGTGAAAAACACAAACTCATTTTCCTGCCATTAACTGTACAGAGGAAGACATGAGCCCCTAAAAATACCCAGAGCTCTGTGCGAGGAGTCTTTCCGGAGGGGGCTTCCTGGCTGCCTGCAGGCCTGGGGGGGGCGGGCGGAGATGGGGGGAGGGGGGGGCACGGAAGCAAGGGCCCATGGCGGAACAGGGCTTCCTGCGCAATACTATAAAGGGTCCCCCCTGGCTGGGTCCGCCGTCACAAGCGCTGGCAGCACCGGGGGGGGGGCAGTGGTCAGGTCTCCGTCTCTGTCTCTCCGCTACCAGGGTCTGCAGCACGTGGCCGGTGGGGTCCGGACGCCCCGTGCGGATTTCCATCCCCTGCTGGCTGGGGTAAGAACTGCGTCCACTCCCCACCGCAGCACCGCTCCCCTGGGTGTGACGGCCGTCTCCGGATTTATCATGTTAGCCGCAGACAGTTAGGGCCGCGGAGAAGAGTTCAGCGATTTCGTAGCGTTTCTGCATCCGCAGATGGATGGGTCTGTGTCTGGAGGATTGTTGCTGTTGTCTATGTAGAGGATGAAGAGTTATTTGGGATGGGGCCACATGGGATAGCACTGGCATCTCAGCTCTGCTGCGCTGGAGGCGTGAGTCTATTCATGTGGGGGTTGCATGCTATTCTGTGCGTGTGTGTTTTGTCTGGGTTTGTCAGGTTTCAAAATTGCCTGTAGTGAGTGTGTGTGCACCCTGCAATGGCTTGGTGTGCCACCTTGTCTTCTGTTCTCTGCTGCCTTGGATGGGCTCCAGCCCTACCGAGACCCTGACGAGGATGAATGGATGGATGAAAAGGCTATTTGAGTTTTCATCCGACAAACTTTCTTCTTTTCCTTTAACATCAAAGCCAGCTGTTGACAGTATCATGATACATCCTGAGGCTGAAAAACACTAGATCAGTGTTTCCCAATCCGGTCCTCGGGGACCCACAGCCGCTCCACGTTTTTGCTCCCTCCCGGCTCCCGAGAACTGGGTGCGAGCAGAAACGCCGACTGTCTGTGGGTCCCGGCGATTGAGAGAGTCTGAACTAGATGGCTGAAACTGCTGGGACGATGATCTCACGCTCAGTGTGTGTGGAGAAGTGCATGACTCAGGAGAGCATTCCTGTCAGAGGAACAACAGGAAAATAAAGCGACTGTTTTGCTGGATAGAAAACGGGAGGATGTGTTTCCAAGAACAGAGTATGGGAGGCATGACCGTGTGTGTGTGTGTGTGTGTGTGTGTCAAGGTTAGGGTCTCTCTCCATTTCAGCTGTATTCATCGTTTCTGACTGTGTAATTTCTTCCTCACAAAATTATCAGTAAAGTTTAAATTCCAGCATCCTATTACAGAAATTCTCTTAATAGATCAGCCAATTTGTGCTTCCAGTGCTACTAATGGCCCTTTCCAACAGTTTCTAATGACATTTTCTTTCTCCCAGCATCCCCCTCGTAACAGACACCCCCCCCCCCACCACCACCCATCCTGAATATACATCTATCGCTGCTTCTGCAGGAGCGAAGGGGGAGCTGGACTCACCTGTCTGCGGCTGGAGCTGACGGCGCCACACGCTGGTGTGTAAGACTTCGTGCGTTTGCCTTTAGCTTTGCAGAACTTTTTGCCAGCTTACATCACGTTGCACATTGGATGCCGCCGTGCATGTAAATTACACGCACTTGCAGATATTATAGCGCAGGAAGGAATCTTGGGAATTGTAGTAGTACCAGCGCAGTTAGAAGGCGGCGCTCTTAACCGATACTCCACCCGCTGGCTCCTTGCAGAGACCATGAGCAAAGTGCTTGTGGTGGAGGGGTACAGAGTGCTGGGGGGTCCTGAGAGGGCAGCCCGGGCGGCGGAGGGATACGTGAAAGAGTTCACGCGTCACCCCAGCGACGTCCTGGTGAACCTGAACGAGCTGCGGCAGCGGGACATCTCCACAGACACCACCCTGCTGGTGGGCACAGTCCGGCTGCGGGCCCACTGTGCCATCCTCATCGCCTGCAGGTAGGCGTATGTCTTTCTCTGTTGGCATGCTCGCTTCTCTGTGCATTGGATAAGTGTGTGTGGCCATGTGACTGGGCAGAGCGCTGTGTGTGGTCATGTGACTGGGAGTAGTGCCTTGTGTAGTCATGTGACGTGGTGTAACGCCATGTGACTGCGCTGTGTGTGGTCATGTGACTGGGAGTAGTGCCATGCGTAGTCATGTGACGTGGTGTAAAGCCATGTGTGGCCATGTGACTGGGCAGAGCGCTATGTGTGGTCATGTGACGTGGTGTAATGCCATGTGTGGTCATGTGACTGCAAATAGCTCCATGTGTGATCATGTGACTGGGCATAGTGCCATGTATGGTCATGTGACTCGATGTATACTTCTGACCCTAATGTTGGGCAGCCCCGTTAATACTGGCAGACATCTACCGCCCCCCCCACGTCCTCTCCTCCCCCTCACTCCTTCATACCTCTCTCTCAGCCTTCTATGCGACTCACCTTACACCTCCTGCCTCCCTGTGTGCAGCGGCTTCTTCTACTCTGCCTTGGCGCGTCGTGTGCCCCAGTGGGCCGACCGGCCCGTGATGCTCTCCCTGCCCCCCTGGCTGGATGCGGCCAGCGTCTCCCTTCTCCTGGACTTCATGTACACGTCCCGCCTGCCCTTATCTCCACACACTGCCCCCGGCGTGCTCGCCGCTGCCACCTACCTGCGGATGGACCACGTGGCGGATGCCTGTCGGGAATTCATGTTGCACAGGTTCGGAGGGGGGTCAGGGAGTGGGTGGGGCTTAGAGGGAGCAGGAGGGGATTCTTTGGCTCCCGTATTAGATGTGGCATGAATGCTAATGCTGTTGTGCGCCCGACAGCGGGGAGGCGGCTGTGAGCCCCTGTCACATGGAGCTGGTCTCCTCGCCGTCTGCCATTCTGCTGGCTCCTCCCAGTGGGGGGTGTCCCAGCGTCACAACGAGTGGTGCTCAGCTGCTGCGTGCTGCCATGGCCTTTCCAGCAGGGGGCGCTGATGGGCACTTGCATCAGGAGTCTGACAGGTACGAATCAGACATGAGTAGCTCAGGCGGGATCTGACAGACCAATGATACAGAACGGATCACCTGAGTTGTGTGTGTGTATGTGTGTCCTCTTTCTGTAGGGTTCTCAAAGACAGCCTGGCCCCCCTTCACCTCGTCACCTGTCAGGGCCGTGAGGCCAGTCCAGGGGGGCCAAAGCTGGAGGCCCCCCATCTTCCCCTCACAGGGTCCCCTCCTCGACCCCCGGACACCCCCCTGCCATCTGCCTGTCACCCAAACTCCCCCACAGAGTCCAGCAGCTGTAGCCAGACTCCGGCCACGCCTGTAAGCCCCCGCCCCCAAATTACACCACCTCAACCCCCCAGGGTCTCTGCAAATCCATCCTCATGGCTGAATTATAAATGATTCAGTTTTCTTGCTACTGTACTTGAATGTATAACTACCGGCCTCATGCCCGGCCAATCCCGCGACAGTGACAGTAACAATCATCTCTGCTGTCCTCAGGGGAGTCCTCAGCCCAAGCTGCCCCCAGATCCGAAGGCCTGCAACTGGAAGAAGTACAAATTCATCGTGCTCAACCCTCTGTGTGCCGCCGAGGTTAAGAAGGAAGGCACCGATGAAAATGGGGGGCGGGGCCAGTGTGGCCACGCCCCCAACGGCCCTGGCGAGAAGTCCTCTGAGACCCGGACGGAGATTTCAGATCATAAAGACAGGTAGATGGACGAAAATGTTCTTTTAAACATTCCAAGGTGTTAGGCGAAGAAAGTAAGGCTTTGTGCAGAATTCCAGTGGGAATTGCCGGGTACATTTAGCTAGTTTGGTCAATGTTTCCCTTCCTCCAGAGCAGAGCGGAGTGCCCCGTGCCAAGATTCCCACCAGAGATGCCCAGAGGTAGCCCATGGCTCCCCACCATCCTGCACTGACCCTGGAGTCACCCCTCAGAGGCACTGCGGTGACGAAGCCCAGGAGAAGCAGCCAATGGAGTGCGAGAGCTGCCTTATGGGGTCACGCTGCAGGGGGGCCAAATCTGCCAACACAGGTACGGAGGTGACCCTGAAAACTCCCGGCTTCATTCTGCCAGAGCTGTAAAGAAAGTGTGCGAACAGCAATAATCAGTATAGGGGGCGTAAGATTAACCGATTGATCTTCGTGAAGCCTGACTTTTGGGGTGAATGCTCTGCTGCCCCCTACAGGTGAGAAGCCATATCGCTGCAACGTGTGTGGAGCTCAGTTCAACCGGCCCGCCAACCTGAAGACTCACTCCCGCATTCACTCCGGGGAAAAGCCCTACCACTGCGACACATGCGGAGCCAGATTTGTCCAGGTGGGGGGGGGGGGGGGCGCACTTCTGGGTTCTGTAAATTCCGGTTGGTCAATTCTGGCGCTCTGATGCATCGCCGTCTTCCTCTAGGTGGCGCACCTGCGGGCTCACGTGCTGATCCACACGGGCGAGAAGCCCTACCCCTGCCACACCTGCGGCACTCGCTTCCGCCACCTGCAGACGCTGAAGAGCCACCTGCGCATTCACACGGGGGAGAAGCCTTACGCGGTGAGCCAGCATGCGCGCACACACACACACACACGCGCATGAGCGCCCCCTACAGACCTGTCGGAGGCTGGCACTGAAGCTGCTCTCTCCCCCCTCCCCCTCTCGCCCAGTGCCACCAGTGCGACCTGCGTTTCCGCCACAAGAGCCAGCTGCGGCTGCACCTGCGCCAGAAGCACGGCGCCATCACCAACAACAAGGTCCGCTACAAGGTGCTGGTGGAGCCGTACCGGCCCACCCTGCAAGCCTGCTGACCCCCCGAAGCCCGCCAGGCCGCTGTGACATCACTTCCTGTAGGGGAGAGCCGAGGATTCTGGGGCAGGCTGGTCCTACCTCTCGCTGTCCGCTCGTGCCGGCCGCCCCCTGTTGGCCTGCTTTCTCCAAGACGTCCCTCGTGCAGCATGCCTCAGGCTGCTGCTCCCCCGCGTGCTCGCTACAGAAATGTAAAGTGTGCCGTTTGTAATGAGGTCTGTCCAGCCCATGTGGCTGCTGGCTGCTTTCAGGCTGCATGTAGGTGCAGGTGGAGGTGCAGGTGGAGCTGCAGGTCATCCTCTGGGTTCCCACTTCGCAGGATGTGGCTGAAAGGTCTCATAGGGTGTGCGTGGGGCATCTTCAGCATCTTCACCAGGTCTTTGAACTGTCTTATCAGCCCACAGGAGCGATGACTAGACTCTGTCTTGCCCTCGCCATCCACCGAGGTATTTAAATGTGTGTTTAAAGTGCAGGTGCCGCTGGTGATGTACGCAAATGCAGTCAGCCGAGAGTGTTAACAGAGACACCCCGACGTAAACGAGAGCGCCGGCGTCGAGCCCGGCGCCGGCCTTATTTTTAGAAGGGGCTTTCCGGCTCGGCTGCTGCGGGGAGAGGGTTTCGTGGAGGGAGACGCTGAGCTCTGAAAAGAAATGGCGTCGTGCCAGAAAAGGGAAGGAATCGCGGGAAAAC
Source organism: Brienomyrus brachyistius (assembly GCF_023856365.1). NCBI lineage: Eukaryota > Metazoa > Chordata > Actinopteri > Osteoglossiformes > Mormyridae > Brienomyrus > Brienomyrus brachyistius. The sequence continues at coordinate 4,117,898 of NW_026042310.1, forward strand.
GTAAAGTCGTGGATCTTCAGGGATTTACTGAAAGGTGAAAGATGGATCGTGCGTGTTGGAGCAGCAGTCAGAACGGTTTCGACCGGCCGAAAGCGACCGGCGGTCACCTGAAGTCGATGCAGGACGTCGGATTTTGCGCTGGTCTCCAGAGGAAGGAGAATCCACAGTGATGTCATCACACGCTTGCGGCTGCATGGGCACAGACCTCGCCTCTCTCTGCACCCGCATGTTTTCCTCTGAAATGTAAATACACCTCTCCTGTTACGGACACATTCCCCACTGTGTCTGTAGGATCTCTATTGAGGTCCCAGCCAGTGTTAAATGCTGTATTTCTTGTTTAGACTTCATAAGAGCCCCTCTTTCTGCTTATGAAAGCAGGCCAGTCAGCTTTAGTATAGCGGAAAAACTGATGACAAGGATAACGATGGATTCAGTAATATATTCTGTTTTAATGAGCTCTTGCTGGCCAAAGACTAAAATAATGCAGGCGTAATGTTGCATTTGTTTTATATAGCGATGTATGAATTTTGAAGGTCATGTTTTGATTTTGCAAATAAATTCTATGCGGCTGTTTTGGATCCTGAAGTCTTTTCTGGTCAGTAAACAATTATAGTGATGTGACACGTCAAATGCGGTGATTTACACTGCATGTAATGCCCGCGTTCCAGCCTGTTTGTTGAAAGTGATTGATAATAATTGACCTTATTTTAACTGTTATTGAATTTCCACTAAAAATGAACAATTCAGCGGTGACTGAATCCACAGTGGGCGGGACTTACCACGCCGTGTCAATCACGATCCCTTCCAACCTAATAATGCAAATTATTGGAGGATACCCTGTTGTTGAAGGGCAGCGCACAGTAGCCCCGCCCACAGCTCATCATTTCTCCCTCGGCTTTATAACTAGGGGATGTGAATGAGTATGTCACTATGCCATGTTCTGGGGGACGCCGATGCCAGCGCGCCGCGCTCAGGGATGTAGGCGGTGGATGTTGACCCAGTGGAAAAAAACGAGAAGCACAGTCTGTTCTGAAACCTTCCTCTCATACCTCCTCCGTTGCTGACAGGTCCCCTCAAAACCCGCTGGAGGAGGACAGCCAGAGAACAACAGCAGCAGCAGATCAGACCTAATAGTCCAGCTGCTGCTATAGATCGCATGTCGAAAAGCGGTGACAGTTTCCCGAAAATCCTCGCAAGTGCCTCAGTAAACTATACGCTCCTAAAAGAGGCGAAAAATCAAACATCACTGAGCTGCTCTGGAGAGCACTAATAGCCCCAGTTCGGTGCCTCAGTGTAGGGCTGGGTGGGTGAGTACGGGGGTCTCCGTGCTAGCGGCTGTTAAGCATAGCCCTTTAGGGAGTACAGACGGATTTCACGGAGTCTGCAATTAAACCGGGGAGAGCAGCCCCCCATTTTCGCCGCCCTATCAGGCTCCACTCCGGCGGTACTGCTGGGAGGGGGGGTTGACGAGGCTTCCTGCTTTTTGGTGCCGCAGAAGTGTAATCTCCCCCGGATAATGATCACTTTGCTCGGGGCGAATAACAGATTTTCAGTCGCTCGCATTTACCCCAGTTTCCTGCAGTGGGAAACCGCAAAAAATGCAGAGTAACAAACTCCCGTTTTGCAAAATGGGTGAATATTTCTGTTCACAGCGTGAGCCACACATCTCACGCTGTTCTGCTTTTTTATGATTTACTTTAATTAACAGACTTCTGAGAAGCCTTTAATTTTTAGGTCATAAAATGGCTGCTTTTTTATTAATCAAACCTAAGAAAACGCACACTACAACCGTTAATAAATTCTATCACTTCACAAAACACAGAACAAAAGTCTTCAATCACAAGCAAAGTCGCCGTTATCAAATCATCAAAGAATGACATCTGCTGTATTCTGAATAAGTATTACAGCAGAATATCTTAAAATTAAACTTGTGTTGTCTTATCGGTTTAAAGAGTAGCACGGATTACGCTGGTTAAGTCAGTGAAAATCATATTTGATTCACCTGTTAGTGCTTTACGTTTTCAAGTGGGTTTCTTAGCTGCTATTCCAGTTAAGGAAACAATAAATAACATACAATTATTTAAACAAAACGCAACATGCGCCGTTAGAAAGCTGACGGCAAACACACTTAAAGTCGAATCCATAGACAATCACTTTGCATTAAATGCATTGGCAATTATTTCGAGACTGAAATCTAAACATTGACTGATACAAGTTGATTATCAGAATGATGGTGAAAGAAAGTAGAAATGTACTAGAACTGGAATAGGGTACATGACGGTTCGTTAGTGAAAAGAGAGCAATTAAAAGACGCTCCACCAGCAGCCCATGAGAGGAACTGCAACTGCTGTTTAAAATCTATTCATCATTCTCCGCTTATTCTGGTCAGCATTACGGGGCGACCCGAAGCTTATCACAGGCAGCACATGGTACAAGGTCACAAGGGTACATCTTCGACAGGGTGCCAGTCGAACATATATACGTACACACTCACTCAAGTTATACATAATAGGCAATTTATAGACCAATGTTTTATTTCTCTGCGTCGTCTCTATTGGTACTTGATTAAGCGAGATAGGTCATTTTTAATACTGTCCGTAGATATTTTCCTATATAAACGCCTAACATTTTCATTTGTTTGTAATATCCATGTCTGGCAAGCATATAAAATGTGCGATTCTGACGAGAAGCAGAAATAAAATGTTATTTCACAGGTCGAATTAACAGGAAATACCTTGTTAAGTGTGACTTACTCCACATTAACGAATTAAAAACGCGCCATTATCCTAAAGCTCCACGGACAGACGCGTCCTCTGTTACCTGCGTGTCAACTGCGCACCCTGGTGGTAAAGCTCGGTATTGCGCTGAGCATAAGCACGGCACTTAGACCACGTGCTCTGGCCTTGCTCTCGTGTGGCAGGCGGCATGGTAGCCCAGATTTGACCTGTAGTCTATAACGTTTTTAAAAATAATCGTCCATTTACCCGTTTCCCAACCATGTATCCAGTACAGTGTCATGTTGAGCCCCGAAGCAAATACCGCGGACAACGCAGGGACTCTGCGGAAGGGATTACCGGCTGTCCCAAATCACATATACGCACAGAGGCAATGCAGACACACCAAGCAGTGTAACAGCAGCGCTGATCACAACCACTGAACCACACCGAGCAAGCAGCCATTGGAAACGAATTAATTAAGAGTTCTGCTGGAACAAAGCAACAACACACAGCCATCCCACTAGACCAATGTATAAAGCAATATATACCCAAAAGCACTTTGATATTAAATGCAAGAGTACGATATCACAATAGCACGTTTATTAAACGTTATTCTTATTATGCTTTGTACTGAACAGGGAATTCAATTCATTGAAACCCACAGAAAACAGAAATCTGCACAGTAAACATAGAGACAGACTGCTAAAAAGTATTTCACTTTGAAATAAGATTTAATTTAAGTATGTTCCGGGATCCGACGTGCTATAAACTTAGTTATTATCGAATCATTAACTAAAAGGTGCCTTTAAAGGCTGACGAAGCAGGACAGGACATTCCGGATAAGTTATACTCGTTTGGGAAATGTAGCATTATACACATTACAGGGAGGCTTCGTTCCTTAAATTATATGCGTTGTAAAATATCATTTTCCTTTGATGATCAACGATTGTATGGGTTATCTTGGGATACATCTTTAAGCGGCGAGTGTTCCCTTTTTAGCGTGCTTTTCCTCGTAATTCCACAGGGAAGAGGCAGCATGATGTTAACCGGTAGAGCTTAAAAACACAGATAGCTGGTTGTCAAATCTATACACTGCATTTGTACTTACCTCCAAGACGCGTTTCGTTCTCCTTTTTATAAACCGAAAAAGCGAAAGTTTCGAAACTACATTGGATCTCCCTGCTTCTCCCGTATCTCCATGTCTTCCCCAAGGGCCAAGGTGCGAAAACAGAGCCGGTCACCCGCGTCAACCCTGGGTGTAATGGCGTCAAACGACCGACAGGAGCCGCAGAGGCGCTAATTTTATTATTTATTTAAAATAGATGAATCGACCGTCAATTCTTGTTGACATTGATTGGTCATAAGATGGCGCAACATTTAATCATTCTATTTTCTTTACTTAATTATCCCAAATCGTCTTATTTAGTCTAAGTCAAGTGGCATTTCCTATTAATGACATTAGTGTTTCATATGCTAAAATATATTTAAATACATCCAACTTACTGTTAGTCGCCCGTGAGATAACGTGTACTTTACTTATGATTATACGTAAAAATAACAATTTGATGAGGACTCATCTTCCTATGACAACATTAACAATATTGTCCCTGCTAAGGAGGGGTGTCGTTTTGTGAGGAAAAAAACAGTTAGGCCTGTCTGATGCTACATATTTCTCAGCTATAGAAAGGTTATTCGGTTATAAATAAATATCGTCATACATAGAATATTGACCTACTAACTACTTGCTCTTTGTAATTAACAATTAATGTACACTTTGCAAAATACTAAATTCCCCATGTTTTATGGTGTGTTTCCATTTTCCATCTCGGATTTCCCAAATGGCTGGCTGATCGCACCGCAACTGATGTACGTGAGTTCATGCGAGTCGCTCGACTTGCGCCGCTTCGAGAGAAAAGCCGCATTTGACAGACCGTGTGCCCAATGTCCATGCGCCGCTCCTCGCAGTCACTCACACATGGACAGGCGCTGACTGACAGGGTAGCGGCGCAGGGGGAGAGAGTGATGGGGGCTGTCAGCCGGAGTCTGCACCAGTGCAACGCAGCCGACGGGATTAAACTGCCAAAGCAACTAAGCGATTAGCAGCGGCCAGTTTTGGGTAGACGTCGCTCGCCGCATGTGCACGCCTGTCGGTGCCTGTGTGCCTGTTTGTGTGCTTGCGTGTGTGCGTGTGTGTGTGTGTGCGCAGACGGGGGCTCTCTACGCAAAACACCTAGCCGCAAAGACAACATAAATTTAATACTAATTGCAGGCACATCCAAGCTCTCCGCTCTTCTGTAGGCGCGTTTCTTGAAGGAGGGAGTGGGAGAGGAGAGGGAGACGTGGTCGGCTATGATGAAAGAAATCAGATCGCACAGCGCAAGAATTTAAAAGCACCCAAGAAAAACAAGAAGCGTGCCGAGCAATGGAGAGCCAGGCAGCGGAGCAGCAGAGCTACCAGGACGTGCGGATGTGCGGGTACCTCCGCAAACCGAAATCGACGCACCGGCGGTACTTCGTGCTGCGGGCCGCCTCGGAACGCGGTCCGGCTCGGCTCGAGTACTACGAGAACGAGAAGAAATTCCGCAGCAAGGCGCCCGTCCCGAAGAAGACAGTGAGCCTGGAGACGTGCTTCAACATCAACCGACGGGCGGACTCCAAGAACAGGCACATGATCGTGCTGTACACCCGCGGCGAGAGCTTCGCGATCGCGGCGGAGAGCGAGGAGGTCCAGAACGAGTGGTACCAGGCCATGTTGGACCTTCAGTGCAAAAGTAAGCCAGTCAGACGACAAGGACTGCAGTCCGAGACTCATGCCCTTTCCCTCAACGTGCGGTCTGTCGATACGTGGCAGCAACATGTAAACGTGTTATTATCTAACTATTACTGTGACATGTGCCGAGTCAGTGCGGTTGCAAATTAACTGGGCTCAGCAAATTTATGATCTTGTAGTTTTGAAGCGGGATGATGTTTAAATGCTATTTCAAACAGCTTTAGGGGAGGGGGGAGTCGCTTAACATATAACACCGCTGGCGCGTCGCTTGCAGTTGTTTTGGATGATAACATGATGGACAGCGTAGAAATAAGTGGTTACCGGTGATCAGGAAAGTGTGCGTGTATATGCGATGCATTGAGTTGATGACTTTGTTGAAGCGGTTATTTGACAGCACCTGCTTTTAAATATACGCATGTTGTGCGCCTAACCTACATCCCCGCACACCAGCGCTGCTGTTAGGGAGGAAAGGGGTAGGCTACTTTCCCCCGTGCGGTGGTCGAGAAATGATGCTCGGTCCTCCTCGTGTTTACGTCGCCGTGCCCTTGGATCCACCCCGTTTCGTGTCTGCTGATGCCCAGGGTAAATCACGGAGTTAACGAGCGACGAAGCGGCGCTGGGAGCCGCGGGCGTGTCCGATTAGTACGCGAATAATCGGGCAAATAATCGTCAAAAGCCGCATCCGTGCACTTGGGCTGTGTGGCTTGTTGGGACTCGCGTGGATCGTAGCGTAAATGCTGAATTAATGCAAACAGGGAAAGGCAACGCCGCTTGTTTTTATCGTAAAGCATCTGTGTAGATTCATGCTGGTGCGGTACTGGGAGGAGGAGGAAGAGGAGGAGGAATGGTGGGTGGTGTGGTGTGGGGCGGCATGCAGACCTTGCAGTTGGCGTCCCTCAGACGCAGCAGGCTTGGTTAACCGAATAAGCAGCTGTATTCCGGTTTTTCCATATAGGTTCTGAGAATGTAAAAACACGAGTGTTTTTTTCCTCTCTCCTCCATTCATTTCACGTGTCAGTTTGTGAAGGATGGGGCTGCCGCTAATTGGGCTCCAGTAAGGCGCACTCTGCATGTTTTCCTCGTTATTTTCCCGGAGCCTCATGGTTGTAGTTTTGGGAGGTGCCCTTCACTGTATCCTTTCGCCCAAAATCTGGAAGTAGCAGAATACAGGAGGAGTGGAAACGGCACAGATCCAGGCGTGGGGCTGTCAAGGGCAGTGCCGCCGAAGGTATATAGACGGCGCTGACAGAAAGCGAGCGTGTTCTGAAATAACTCCTTTTGCAACTCGCAAAAAAAAATGATTAGACATTTAATCTTGCTCACATCCAGCTGTCAGGCTATAGTCAAGCTTAGAGTTTTATGGTGTGTGATGGATACGACATTCAGGGGTTTGTGACCTTTGTAATTAGAAGGCAGTCGATTCAACCTTGACTGGAAATCGCGTGGAAAATGTTTACTTACAATGCGACTTGGATGGCCCGTTTCTGCAGTTTGTTTAATTAAAAAATAACAGCTGGATGGTGGTACTGAGGTATTACAGGTTACTCAAGGGCACATTCATCCCTGGATCTGTTCTGGTGAATTTTTGGGCAGTGCTCGGACCTCTATACATGCTTGCTTTGGACAGAGCAGCGGTACTGGCAGAACTCTTCTGGTACTGGACGATCCTGTTGGGCACCTCGCATTTGATCTTTCGCCCGTGATCCAGGTGTCGGGAACGTCGTCGCCTGTGTGAGAAAACACCCCAGTATCTTTGCAGCAATGCCCCCCCCCCCCCCCCCACTTCAGCCACCAACCAGGGAAATCCAGAACAGCTGGATGGTTTGTGCTTATGTTTACACAGCTGGAATGGAATGCAGCTCAGTGACACGGTACCTACAAAAGCACAGGTATTGGATGGCCGTGCCCCACGGTGCCCCTCTGCGAACCGTGTTTGTGCTCCGGTCCGTAACACGGTCGCCTAGCTGGACGGGCTTCTCGTGTTCTTCGGCCTGCTGAAGTCCCACGGTCCCTCCCTAACGGCCGAGATTAATTATCAAAGAGGACGTGTAAAAGATACGCCAGGCTGAATACTGAGGAGATATTTTGTTTTATTTATCTTGGCTTGATGTAAGGAATTGGGGACCCCTTTGTCCTCTGTAATGAGGCGCCTGGCGGTTTTACGTTTTCATTTTGTTATTTAATTGCTTGGGGGAAACATGGGTGCTTCGCAGATGGAAATTCACTGTGGCGGTCTTGCGTTGAGCACCGCGTATGCCTGCAGTGACCCCGTGTGGGTCTGAACATGCAGCCGTGTGGTTGTAGGTCAACTTCCTTAACCATGTACATGGCCAGATGGCGCCTGAATAAGGGCGTGTCCATCCCACCCGTCCGCTGTACATACAAAGCACCAGGCTGCAAAAAGCATTTGGGGTCGGTACCCGTCAGCACAGATGTGCATTTTTTCCTGACCTGATGCCCTGATTTACATGCTGACGGGTCTCAGCGGCATCAGCGGACAGTCATGTGGCGCAGAGGAGGAGGGACGAAGCGCATGGAGTGCAGTTGGTGCAGAGGAGTGGAAAGGAGAAATGACCATTTCAGAATTCCAGCTTCAGGGAAAATGAATGCAGAGGTCCGGAGTGGCTGTTAGGTGGAGGCGGGGCCATAGGGGCACTGCTGAAAGCTGATTGGTCCCAGGGGTACCCCCTCCCCATCACTCACTGATTAAAAACATATCATTGGCTAATGATAAGGTCGGCCCCTCTGTATGAATTGTACTGCCTCTTATGCACCCTACCTTAAGAAAATCCTATAATTGTCCCTGCTGTTAAGTCACCGGGGGCTGCAACCGCATTCTTGGCTGGACGTTTTGGGCTTGGATCCCAGGAGTGAGAGGAAGCGAATGTCAGACTGATATAATGTCTGGGAAGAAGCTCAGCCGAAATGAATGGATGTCTTCATCATTTTCCCCAACCTACGGTGACCACGCCCCCCCAGACACATCGTATTCTACATTATTTATGTTCCACACAATTACGTCGTTTGTAAACTCGTAAACAAGATTAATTTATAAACCCCATAAATCCCTAAATGCCTGGAGTCACTGCCTCGGGCAGCCAGAGGTGGCGTAAGTGATGCATTTCTGAGATGAATATTTCCCAAGCAAACTGCAAAGTGCATTCTGAGGTTGACGGGGAGAAGGTTTTGATGACGACCATCTGCCCATTTTATAGCAGAAAAAAAAGTGCTGATTATGGCCTGAACCTGCCTTCATGTGTAACTGGCTCTGAAATAGGCGAAAGTGTGACACTGCATCACTGGAGCCACGTAAGGCGCCTTACGGCTTCCAGTTGCTTATTTCACTGGGTTATACCAGGCAGTGATTGGCAGCAGAGGGTAGATCCCCTTTGCTCTGGGTCGGAGAGCCTTGCTTCTCCTGCGATTAGTGAGCTCTGGACGATGCCTGAGTAAGGGTGTGACAGTGAAGATGATCGTGAGCGGATCAGAACACGGAGGGCTGGGTCCCAGTCCCGGTTCTGGCTCTGGCTTTGGCCTTGGTGGCATCCGCCACTCTAGGTTCCCAATCCAAGATATCCTGCACGATTATGCTTATATTTCTCAGTAAATATTCTGCCAAGTGACCTTGGGAGACTCTGTCCTTCAGTAGGGCACGTGGCTGCCTGATTTTCACGGACGAACAGCTGGGGAAATGTGGCCGGTCGCTTTGGTTAAAGGTGTCAACTGATCACAACAGGACCCTTTATAGTACAGCTGTACAGTAGCGTAAAACTTTGGTTGGAAAATGGGACACAGACATCTTAACAGAATTGGGAGGGGTGTTTACGGTTTCTCTGCACCCCCCCTCCCCCCCATCGCTGTCCCTGAGCACAGGAGATTCTCAGAGCTTCTCTAGCTGCATGGAGGCCCATCACGGATAGTTGTGACCCACTAACATGGAGAGATTGCATAGCGGCAGTCGGCGCTGGTCTCCCGGGGCTGGGAAACCCTGTTCCTGGAGCCCCGCAGTCCCACCCGCCTCTCTGTGCCTTCTGTTCCTGGACAGCGGGGCGGATTAATGCAACCCGGGTGGTTTGAACAAAAAAAAAAAAAAAAAAAATCCACCTAGTTTTTACAGTGCTGCTTACAATGGTCGCTCTTCCATCCTCGGTTTTGAGACATACAGTGTTTTCCGCCGGTGCATAAAAGAGCACGAATAGGAGTTTAACGTGTAACGTGACTCTTGAACGCATCTGATTGGGCTGGAAAGAAAACCAGTGAATATTCCCACTTTAGGAGCTCCGTGTGAGGTGTAGAGTAACTGGGTCACATGCTCGCTGGTCATCCATTAATTCAAAGTGGAAGCATTTCCGGCAATCAGGACTAGAGTCGTCTACATCTTATTAAAAATATGGCTTAAAAATACCATGAGATTTCTGGAAATGTAGACCACACCACCTTCTTTTGGTCCTCTGGAGGTTTGCAATTCGTTCAGCCTGTACTACTGGCAGGGATGGCTCTACCTTTTCGGGGGCCAATGGTAAAGCTTGGTTTGGGAGGCCCACCTACCGAGATAATTGATGATTACTTCACTTTCTCCGCGACGCAGGTAATTTGGGGACCCGAGGCGGCTGCATACTCGGCCTATAGCTTGAGCAGGCGCTAACTGCATGTAGTCGGAGAAGGCATTGCTGAAATCATGGTAGTCTATCCTGCGGCTTGTCATTGCGCTACAAGGTTCACCCAGCGCCTCCTCGAACCTTGAGAGCCGCCTTTAGAAAGAGCTAACTGGTGCGTAGCTTTTGCGCGATGAATTACGCCGGATTGAAAAGGCCTGTTAGCGCGTTAGCATCTCAGCGGCGTGGTAACGCTTTGGCCTGGGACTGAATGCTCTTCATTAGTGTGCCACTGATGGATGTCAGGAGGCCTCCTCTGGAAGATCAGACTGATTCCTCGCTTGAGCAACGGATTATACCTTTGAATCCCCATGAGTGTACATCAGGTCCATATGAATAGCCTGTTAATTAAGCAATGCTAAAAAAAAATAGCTTGCTTTATAGCAATGCTAAAAAAAACCCAGAAAGATTTGACTTGTGCAGTGAATTTGGTTCTTCTCATAAATCTACATTTATTTATGATAATATATTGTTTATAGACTGATACGGCGTAAAGGATCGCTTGGGCTTAAAGCATCCTGGGAAGGACTGTAGGCCTCTCAGCAGGGCTGCCAGCTCTCCCTGCGTCTGGCGTGACGCTCACGCTTTCAGACTCTCACGCTCATGCAGGAAATCTTATAGCAAATCTAAATTATTGCATTATAAGCCTAAAATTAGCTGCATGAAAAGCCTCGAGGCAGTTTGCAAACCCTACAGACTATTTACGAGGTAATAAAACTGTTACACGCATGTAAATGCGTGTGCATGAGTGTGCAGATTTGTCTTGAATTGAAAATCTCACTCCAGCCAGCTGACCAGAGTTGGCAGCACTGTGTCAGCAACCCTGTGCTGGAATAGAGGTCAGATGATGGATGGATGGGTGGATGGTTGGATGGATGGATGGGTATTGCTTATAATGAGTGTTCCTCTTTTAGTCTCCCTGGGTCACGCTCTGCAACCTGATTCACACAGTTATTGTTCTGATTGGCCTGATTCTGTCTTCTCTCCTGTGTGTGTGAAGGTTGTTGACTAAAGTACATGGGACCAGACATCCTTCTGGTGCTATGGCCTCCTCAGCAGGGGTGTTCCATGCCCCCATGCAGAAGGTATCTCATGTCGACCTCAAGTTCACACTCAGGGGGCCGTGTGTGGCTCAGTGGGTTGTTGTGCTTGTGATTGAGAGGTGGCCCCCTACCTTAAAAAAATCCTAGAATTGCCCCTGCTGCCAGGTCACCGGGGGCTGCAACCGCATTTTTGGCTGGACGTCGGGGTTTGGGCTCAGATCCCGGGAGTGTGAGGAAGCGAATGTCAGACTGATATAATATCTGGGAAGAAGTTCAGCCGAAATGAATGGATGTCCTCCTCATTTTCCCCAACCTACGGTGACCACGCCCCCCAGACACATCCTATTGTACATTATTTATGTTCCACACAATTACGTCGTTCGTAAACTCGTACACAAAACTGTAAACTCCATAAATCCCCAAATGCCTTGAGTCATTGCTTCAGGCGGCCAGAGGTGGCGTAAGTGATGCATTTCGGAGGGGAAAATTTCCCAAGCAAACTACAAAGTGCATTCTGAGGTTGACGGGGAGAAGGTTTTGATGACAACCATCTGCTCATTTTATAGCAGAAAAAAAGTGCTGATTATGGCCTGAACCTGCCTTCATGTGTAACTGGCTCTGAAATAGGCGAAAGTGTGACACTGCATCACTGGAGCCACGTTAGGCGCCTTACGGCTTCCAGTTGCTTATTTCACTGGGTTATACCAGGCAGTGATTGGCAGCTGAGGGTAAGAAATTGGGGGGTCGCCAGTTCAGATCCCACTGTCAGCTGGGCTTTTGAGCAAGACCCCCTAACCCCCAATTGCTCGAGGAACTGTCTGACCCTGCAATCAGTTGTACCGTGATTTTGGATAAAAGTGTTTGCGAAATAAAATATCGTAAGAAATGTGAGGAGGCTTCAGCGTCGGCCCGTTCCTAAGAGTGTGGAAGTCGCTTGAGGGAAGGTGACACTGTGATGTTGGCTTTGGTTTGTTCACTGCCTCAGACCTTCAGACAGCTGCAACCGTCTGTCCGTGCTGCAGAAACGTAAACAAGGAGTAGCCATGCATGATGGGATTAGGGAGATGCTGGAGAGAGAGTGCGATTGCTGGCATACAAGGTGTCGCTCATTCTTCAGGGGTGGCGTAACATTTCGATTCTCTTCCTGTGTCGCGTGTCTGTGGTTTCGAATGATCTGCCTGTCATTCAAGGGAGGATTGTTCTGGAGTAATTTTAACCACAGATCGCGTGACGCTCGCAAGCTAGTACTACACTGCGATAAAATTACCATAGGAAATTTAAGACGAGTACTCTTCCGTGATAAATTCATCGCTGAATGCTCAGACCTACCCAGTAACGCATTTGCATAATTCAGACAACACCGAAAATGGAATTCATGCAATTTCACTTGTAAATGAAACCTGTCGACTGGACAGGAGTGGAATCGAAAGTGAAAGTCCGCCGACGCTGAAGTCTGGATCCCTCGCGGTCCATGACGAGACTGGACTGAGTCACCCAGACTGTGAACAGTGAGCCTTTAGTGGTATTGGCATAGAAAACAGTGCAGCCTGATCTGATACGGGCGCAAGGGCTGCTGTGTTTACACTTTGCTTACTTGTTTTTGCTTTTTGTTTTACCATTTCAATAATTTCTTAATAAAAGACAACTGTTCTTAAACTCATAACAATAAAACTTGAAGAATAGATAAAACAAAGAAATACACGAAAAATTCAAATAACCGCGTCTGTTACAATGATTAGAACCTTAAATGCAAGCAGTTAAAGAGATGAAAACCTTTAAAAGAGTGACGGAGCCCGAGAACGGCTTCCTCTGCACAAGGGTCGGGCTAAAACAGGGACACGCACACTGACATGGAAAATCAGCAATTTCAAGAATAATACAAGATTCTTCATACACGATGGGGGGGGTGGCATGGTGGTGCAGTGGTTAGCACTGTATGGGGCGGCATGATGGTGCAGTGGTTAGCACTGTTGCCTCACACCTCTGGGACCCGGGTTAGAGTCTCCGCCTGGGTCACATGTGTGTGGAGTTTGCATGTTCTCCCCTTGTTGTCGTGGGGTTTCCTCCGGGTACTCCGGTTTCCCCTCACAGTCCAAAAACATGCTGAGGCTAATTGGAGTTACTAAATTACCCATAGGTGTGCCTGTGTGAGTGACTGGTGTGTGAGTGTGCTCTGCGATGGGCTGGCCCCCCATCCTGGGTTGTTCCCTGCCTTGTGCCCATTACTTCCGGGATAGGCTCTGGACCCCCCGCGACCTAGTAGGATAAGGATGACCGGTTTGGAAAGTGGATGGATGGATGGATCATACACAATGCAAAACACACCAAATACAGAATAACATCGTTAATAAATTAAGGTTAAAGGAATGCTACAAGTGATCTGTTTAGACGTAGGGAGGAACAGCACCAGGACAATTTTTAGAATGCGCGGAATTGAAGGCAGGTGTGCCAGTGTCAGGCTCAGGAGGGAGCCTTGATACTCGACACCGCGGGATCTTCAGTGCCACGTTGGAAGCTGCGTCATGTGTTTTGGATGAAGTATAATAAACAAATAACTTCGTTCATCCATCGTCACGACCTCAACCCTTGGAAGTCCCAGGGATGATGTCCAGCAGAAGCATGAGGTCTAAGGTCAGGTTATGTTCCCAGAATGCATTGCACTGCAGTGTTACAGGATTCTGCCGGGAACTTGGTCACACTGAGGGAAGCTGAACGCTGATGTGCCCCCCCCCCCCCCGGGAGCAAAACCATCCCACGGCTTTGTAAACCTGCTACCGATGCCACTTCCGTCTGAGTTATGTCTGAAGGAGGTGATTTTTCAGCTCTTGAGCCAAAAACGACTCATCAGTCACAGTCCGTCTGCTGACGGTTGGCCGCTTCCTCACAGATACTCGCCAGGCTGATATTTCCACTGTATCTCTGTGTTTGTTGCTGTCTGTGTATCTGTCTGTTGTGCTCAGTCTGTGTCTGGTTTATTTGGTTGTTTTTTTTTTTAAAAAAAATCTGTGCTTTTTTAATCATTTCCCAGGCAGGACTCCCAGCGAGGGCAGCGGCGGTGACATGCCATCTCCAGGCCCCCCCTTCAAAGAGGTGTGGCAGGTGAAGGTGTGGCCCAAGGGCCTGGGACAGGCTCGGAACCTGGTGGGCGTCTACCGGCTGTGCCTCACGGACAAGACGGTGAGCTTTGTGAAGCTGAACTCTGATGCCGCCGCCGTGGTGCTGCAGCTGATGAACGTGCGCCGCTGCGGACACTCCGAGAATTTCTTCTTCGTGGAGGTGGGCCGCTCGGCGGTGACCGGCCCCGGCGAGTTCTGGATGCAGGTGGATGACTCGGTGGTGGCCCAAAACATGCACGAGACACTGCTGGAGGCCATGAAGGCACTGAGTGAGGAGTTTTGCCAGCGGACTAAGTCCCAGTCAGTGGGGGCTCTTGCCGGTGGCGGCAACGCCTCCAACCCCATCAGCGTCCCCTCCCGACGCCACTACCCCAATCCACCTCCGAGCCAGGTGGGCTTTACACGGCGGCCTCGCACTGAAACCCCCGGGACTGGAGGGGGCAGCAGCACCAACACCTCCCCCACTTCTCGCCACAGTTTCCCCAGAGCACGCACAGCAAGCATTGGGGCTGGGACGGAGGAGGGTGGGGCATCAGCAGGAGGGTTAGGGTCTGGGTACAGCCTGAGCGGCTCCTGCTCCACCACTCCAAACATGAGGCTGAAGTCCCGTGCCCCAACTCCAGCCAAAATCCCACTGAGTTTAGCTTGTTACTCCTCAAACCCTGTCACCTCCCCGGCACCAAGCCTGTCCTCCAGCTCAGGCCATGGGTCCGAATGTGGGATAACTGGGGCAGGGTTAGGAGTGGCAGGGATCTATGCCTATAGCCGCTATGTTCCTCAGGGGGTTTCTGGTTCCCCTAGTGACTATGGCTCATCAGATGAGGGTGGCTGCAGCCCTGGCGAGAACTCCTTGCTCACTCCAGACCTCCCGGGGGCTTCAGCTGGAGGTCTGGGCTGCCACTCCCCATTGGAGGAGCCGTCAAACTACATTGCGATGGGCCAGAGGGTCGTTGGCCCCTCCCGCAGGCTGCTGCGGCGCTCCTCCAGCCGAGAATGCGAAGCGGAGCGACGGTTACATAGCAAGAGGGCTTCTCTGCCCCCTTCGGCTCTGGAGCGGCCCTTGGCTAGCGAGGCCAGGGACGAAGATGGCAAGGCCGAGGACTATGCCGTCATGTCCCGTAGTCACAGCAGGGAGTCCTTCACTTCATGTAGAGACTCTGCCACAGGTGCTACCGGCAGTGGAGGGTATCTGGACATAGCAGGGGAGGTTACGGCTAAGGATGAGGGCCAGGGTGGAGTGGGAGGAGGACGGGCAGGAGGAGAACGGATGGTGGATAATGGGTACATGACGATGTTGCCGGGGGTGACCTCTCCTCCCGTTTCCTTGTCACTTTCCCTTTCGCCCGCGGTCTCAGCCCCAAAGGCTGCTGGCAGTGAAGAGTACATGGCCATGACCCCCAACAACAGCGTGTCCCCTCCTCGTCACATCCGGCCCTCAGGCTCTGAGGGGTACATGGTGATGTCCCCAAATAGCAGCTGCTCCCCAGACCAGCATGGGATGGGTTTGTTAGGCAGCGGCTGGGGAAGCAGGAGATCGATGGACGGTAGAGCGGGAAGTGACTACATGAACATGTCTCCCATCAGCCCACGCTCCGCCAGCAGCACACCCCCACAATACCATGGGCAGCACCTGCAGCAGCCGCCCCCGAAGATGGTCTTTTCCTACTGCTCACTGCCTCGATCTTACAAACACACACTATCTACCCCATTCCAGGATGAGCTTGGGCAAGGCACAAGGCCAGGATGCCGTGGGAACAATGACCCGGAGTGCCGGAGCAAGGGGGCAGACCACCCGAGCAGACCGGAAGCTTCCACAGGCCCTAAGGAAGGCCACCACCTGTCCCTCTCTTCCTCCTCGTACTCCTCCAGCTCCGCCAGCAGCGAAAGCCTTGAAGAGAGACACGCTCAACTCGTTGAAGCCATAACGGGAAAAGGAAGACTTGGATCTTTTGGAAACCTTGGTGAGAGCTTTAAGGATGGAGCACTGCAGCAGAGGCGTGTGCCAGTGGGGCAGAAGCAATGCAACTTGCAGCCAATAAGAGGCCGGCCGTCCAGCCTCTTTGTCCATGTCTCCAAAGCCAGCACCCTCCCTCGGGTGCGGGAACACCCTCTCCTCCCTGCAAATCAGAGTCCTGGGGAGTATGTCAGCATTGAGTTCAAAGGAAACATGGCAGGGACACAGGGGGGCCTGGCACGCGGACCATTGCACAACACCCCTGGACACTTCCGGCGACCTACTGCCTGTCTGGCTGGCTCATTGACACTCCCCCGAAGTGTGTCTGCTCCCCTCGCCCCACTTGCTGCCTCTGAGTATGTCAACATGGAACTGGGTACTTCTCCTGCTTCTTCGCCTCATTCTCTGATGCCTCTTGGCTTCCGTTCAGGGAAGAGCCCTCCCAGCCAACTTGCTGTCGTGCCGAAGGCTCGCCGCGAGCGCCAGGTGGGTCCTCGGGAGGGCGAGTTGCCGGATTCTGGCCAGGGGAAGAATGGCGTACCTGTGGCCATCACACCGGAGATGGCGTCATCTTGTGACTACACTGAGATGGGCTTCACATTTGGGGCCGCTGTGCCATCTGAGTGTGCCAATCCAGGGCCTCCCAAGACTGCCGTTGGCCATACATCTTCCATGGAGCTAGGGATAGACTACCTGCCAACGGAGATCAACACTGGCCCAGAGCAAGGCCACAAAACAATTCGGGTGAACTCCCAGGCTCGGCGACGCCACTGCTCGGAAACCTTCCTCGCTCTCTCCTCCCCTTCCTCCTCCACGTCTCCTCCTTCGCTGTTTCCCAAGCACGGCCAATCAGCGACTCGGAGGCAAGCGATGGACGGCATACTATGGGCCAATGCCGTGGCCTCTCCATATGTCAACCCCAGGCCTCCCTCACTGCCTGCCGCCCAGCCTTCTTCCATGGAGCAGGGCCTCAACTACATCGACCTGGACCTCGTTAGTAAGGAGGGTCCTCATTCGGCACTTGAAGGTTCATCTCCTAACCAGCCTCTTCCAGGTCGACTCTTCGCCTCCGTCCTTGGTGGTGGACTCGGCGGGTGCGTCGGAGGGGGAAGCAGCGGCGGAATAAGCCTCAACACTTACGCCAGCATTGACTTCTACAAGTCTGAGGAGCTTCGGACCCACCAGAACGGCAGCAAGGATGGTACAGGTAAGACTACCTGGAACATCATGGGGAGACAGCAATAGACATGTTAATTTCTAATGAGCATGAGTGTAGCATCGGTGGGGAAGTCTGCCTCTTAGGATCAATTCAGGATGCAGAAGCTAGTGCTCAATGTTCAGTCTGGGAACTGAAGCGGGAGGCTGGATTGATTCAGTTTTTGTAGCTTGTAGTAGAATATCAGTTTTTTCTCATCTGTTTTTTTCTGTTATTCTCATTTCCCTCCCCCGGATTTCTGTGTCAAACAGGGAAAAAAAGATATTTACACAACACCATTTTGCCTCGGCTCGAGCCAATCTGGCAACAATTTGGTGTTTTTTTTTTTATAGCTAACTTTATCCAGCACAGATAAATGAGTCAAAGGTTGGTGATGAATGTTAAGGGGTAAATGAGCTGGAGACTCCAGGAGTTGGTGGTGAGTTGTGAGGTAATTGAGCTGTAGACTTGGTCTCCAGGGGTTGGTTGTGAAGCAGCTGAAGTGGAGACTACATGACGATTCCTCAAAGTTATGTTTTTGCCCTGAGAATACAGAGAATCTCGGTTTGGTCACAAAGCCTTTACCGATCACCGGGCTGATGCTTAACGCCCTAATATTTTATATTAATTACATAATTTTTCTGGACCTTAGAAACTGTCGAAAATGCATTTGTGCAAAGGGATATTTAGACCATAGGATTACGAGATGTAACAAGCCGGTTTATATAGTTTCACCTGCAGATTACAGGTATTCCCCAGATCCCCCGGATATGGAATTCGGCATGAAAGATTTAGGAAATAGGCTATGTGCGCAAACTTGGAATTCGTGACAGGAAATGACTCTTACATGCTAAAGCAGGAATGCGTTACACGTAACATACTTAGGTAGCGGGCTTTCTTAGCCGGAATGGCTAATGTAAGTCTCAATTTTAAACCTTGTCGTTTTGTACGACTGGATGTGTTTACTGAAGCAGGGCGGCTCCCTTTCAGCATCAAACCAAAACCAAAGCATTAAGCTACCTGATAGTGTGTAAATTCCTGCGAAGGTGAGTGACGCCTGGGTTTGTCATGTGGCACTTTGGCACTGTAAGGTGTGATACTTCTTTCTGTATTTTATTATATAAAGCTGTGGAAAAAATGAAGAGACCGCTCTGTATTTTTAGACAAATCTGCTTTTTTTAAATCCTGGTTTAATCCTGGTTCTGCAGACAGAGGCTACACTGTGAGTCAGGCTGCTTCCAAGCTCAGGGTTTCTAAGACAGCAGTATATAAGAATAAGGTGAAGCAGGAGACTCTGGGAACGATCAGAAACCAGCCAGGTGAAGGGCGGAAGTGACGTTCTAATGCCAGAGATGAATGTCAACTTATCTGTGTGATAAATCAGAGGGTGACCTTCAAAAAGAATGGGAAACATTAAGTGCAGATGTGAAGTGCACTGCTGGGACAGTTCGTATCAGGCTGCTAGAAGCAGGACATGAAGTCCCGTATAGCAACGAAGAAGCCCTTCATTAATGAGAAGCAGGGAACGACCAAGCTGCATTTTGCAAAAAAAATTAAAAATTATTCACAGACGCACACCCATACATGAGTGAAACAAAAAATTGTGCTGTGGTCTCTTCATTTTTTAATTACACTAAGTACACCGGATCGTGTCCTGTCCAGGGCGTCCCCTGCTTTGTGCCTGGTGTTTTCTGGAATAGACTCCAAGCTCCACACAGTTTTCGCAGTATGGAAAAATGAATGGACGAGAATATGGATGGATGGATGGATTAATGCCACCTTCTGTGCGGTCTCTGCATTTTCAGATTTGCTTTTTATTTCTAGAAGAATACAGGACAGAAGGTTAAAGACCTGCCGGTAGACAGTCACAGGTTTGGGCGCGGGATCCTTCTGGAGAACTCAGACTTCCTTAGTCTCCCTGCAGCATCGTAAGGAGAAGCGTGTAACATCCGGCTGGCCATAACTCCTGAGGAGGAGGCGGAGTCTGCGTTCTGTGTGCCAAAGCGCCAGGCAGTGCCCGCGTCCGTTCGCGTGACACCAACACCTGCGGCTTATCGCTGCTGGTAGTAAGTCAACACCGAACGCTGCAAAACAGCGTTCTTTCCGATAAGGTTTTTAATCTAACGTACAGAAAGAAATTAGCAGATAATGTAATCAGCGTAGGGGTGGGAGACAGAGAGCCCGAGATCGCCACGGAAACTGGAGTCTGACCCTCAGATCGATCTAGTTTGTTTTAGTTTATTTTGGGCGATAAATCCAATGAAGGTGGTGATGGGGGCCTTTGTCGTCGCTCAAGCCTCCCCCCCCCCCCCCCTTGTGACATCCGCAGCTAATTGATTTAGTATCAATGTACCCCATATGTATTAAATGCGTAACGAGCGGGACGGCTCCCCCCCTGCCTGCGTGGCTGGACTGCGGCCGCAGACGCGACCGCGCAGCCGGTCGATAAGTATTGGGCGAGAGGGAGCGGTATTTTTGGACTTTGATTTTGCTCCCCGCCGCCGCTGCTGCCTCCGGCTCCCCTGTTTCCCTGGCGATGGTGATGAGGAGCCCGTCACCCCCCCGCCGGCGTCATGGCGCTGCAGCGATGAGGCAGGAAAACCGAAGTCCTCAGCCAGTGATGATGATTCTCTTTGAAGGATGCCATCCTGATAATAGTAATTCAATATTATCGACGATCTCCGTCTGCCTTGCCCACCCCCACTCCCACCCCCGCTGTCTGCTTTTGTCAGGGCCGCCTGTGTTCCCCCCCCCCCCCCCCCCCGCCTCTTTGTTAAGCTGAGCTCCTAAGACCTTTACGTATTTGAAAACGGGGTCATGACGTTCAGGACTCCTTAAAGGTCAGCCGGCCTCTGAACGCAGAGTCAGTGGCCGCTGAGGGGAAAGTGACAATGCGGGGGGGGGGGGGGAGGGGGGGGGGTAGGGAGTGGGGTGGGGTTTTGAGGCCAAAATGGTGCAGTTCACTTTGATTATTTTTCTCTTTTCATTTTTCCACTGCAGAGTGCCGCAGGGCCATCCATAAGAAAGGGGAACACTTTCCAAGGTGACAGACACTAGGGGGCGCCAATGAGTCTGTGATCATGTATAATGGTAGCGTTGGTTGGGGGGGGGGGGCGGCACCCCCACTCCTGGCACATTCTCACCATCCGCCTCTCATATTCCCTCAACACTCCCTCACACATGTCAGCTCAGCTGACAAGTGACGTGTCGAGATGTTACAAGTGCATCTGAGAGGGGACCCAGTGAGGTTTCATTCAGGTGCTTGGGATGGTGTTTCAATGAGCCCTTTTCGGGATGTTCTCACGAGTCACGCCTATTACTGCAGGCTGCGTTCTCACTGGGAGCTGGACGTCAATAGGTGGCGCGGCGTGGGAGACTGGCAACTTGCAGGCCCCTGACGGGCCACTAGAGGGCTCTCTTGTAACATAAAGCCCCACCCCCCCCCATGTCCCTGGCTGGTACCTTGTCAGTCATTTCCTGTCACCAGGGAACTGCCAGTCACAACTGGCATGATTCATGAGTCGGCCTGTGGCTTTAGCTTCTGGACACCGGACAAGCCTTTTGAGAGCACCGCGCTGACCATGCTGGCTGAGCACTTACAAGGAAGGGGGTCACTTTTTTTAACATTATTTTGCATTTTCACGTGGTTTTTACAAAAAGAAAACTGAGTGGAAGTTCGGGAGAGAGCTGTGAGTCAGCTAGCGCGCTTCTGGAATTGTGGCCCTCCGTTTTCGGAGTAGCCCCAGCGCTACTTCTTTAGCTGAATAAGTACAGCAAGGTATCAGTGCTCATTATGGATGTGGGTGCGTTCCCCTTTTGGGTGGGATGTCCATACAGTCACTCCCTGTATAGTTAGTACGCCATCTGCTGTCTAAAAGTACGGCTAAAATGTTTGTTTTCAGGTCTGGGGTCCTCTTGGTGTTTCGTCCCTCCTGGCGATTAGCTTCCAAGCCGCATGTCCTCTGATCCCCATGCTGCGGTCAGACCAGCTACCCGTTCCCCCGGACACCCTCCCATGCCAACCGGCGACGCGCGACTTATCGCCATAGCGATTTTGGAGGGAAACGCAGATTTAGCATCCGCCGCTAATTGTCCGTCGCTTCCTGCGAGTGAGTGAGACTGCGTGTCTCTGGACAGGTGTGTTTATGTGGGACTGGTGGGGGGGCAAAACACGGAGGCAAGATGCTGGGGAGAGATGTGATTTATGGCACCGGTGATTCGGGACCCTATTTGGGTCGTCCTCCCTCCTGATTTCAGGGGCAGGCATTCGGACCCGCTCTCAGCGCCGCATGAATCATGTGGTGTGCATGGTCGCCGTGCCTTTGAGCCCTAGAAACACCCCCCCTCACCACCCCATACCGCCAGGGAGCCTGCCGCTGTGCCAGCAGACGGAGCAGAACCAGGATAGAGGAACAGGGAGGATTTGAGTGGTGAAGGTGACTGAGATCAGAAGCAGCTGGACTGGGAGAAGATAGCAGTAGAGGGTGGGGCATCAGGCACGAAAAGCGGCCTGCCTGCAGGCGCGAGGCCTACCGCCCCCGCGGCATGACCTCAGGCCGCCCCTGACGATTTTACCGGCCGCCATTGTTCCGGAAGGTGCCGTTAAGGCGCGGCTCTTGCGCACGCCACACGTCAAAGCCTCCTCCGCAATCGGACACAATCGGATTTATTATTCCGCTGCGGAACACGCCGGAGCGACAGCAGAGCGCCGTGTGAGCGTATAGCGCATTTAAAAGCGCCGGCCTGCCTTTCGGTTCACCTCTGCCACATTACTGTTACACGGCTAATGTTAAGAGCCCCTCATGGAAGCGGCCAATCAGAAACGACTGCAGGTTATAAGAGGACAGCGGAAGATCAGAGAAGCTCCAAGGATATATATGGTTACCTGGGAGATGAATGAGACAAAGCTGTAGTCAGCAGATACTGGATAAAATACACTGTTATTAAAGGAAGGGGTTTTTAGGAAGCTATGGGCCGCTATGGCAACAGCTGGACCAGAATGTTCTACGTAGTATCATAATTTACTCAGAAGAAATGTTTTCCATGTTAGAAGAATACTGCCACTCTGGATACAAAAAGGTATATTCTTAGGAATTTAAATTCAGCATTAATAAAAAATGCCACAAGATAGAATACCATTAAATACGTTATTGTTTGAACCACAGAAATGCACATAATGCAACACTGTTTTGTAAATTTGCGTTATGGTAAATGGGCTTGGTTATAAATCAGCAGTAGGCTTGTTTTCAGTAGGGTGGGGGGTCGCGACCCAATCCTTCCTGGTGCAGGCAAAGGTTGCAGTGGGAAGGGACCCTGTGTCTGTTTCTGTAGCGCTGTGTGAGCAGGGCGGTGGGCTCCGACGTCGCCGACAGCGATGTACACTATGGGGTGCTTGGTTAGGGGATGGCGCCCCCTGCTGGGGTAACGGGGATGTGGCATCTCGTGGTATTTATAGCGGTGCATTTTGAATGCCTCTTAGCAGCCGTTTTGCAGGCATTGCGTTGGGGTGGCTCAGCTGACACCTTTTTCTCAGGTTTTTAGCAGCTCTGCAGTCTCACAGCTGGATGGTGCTACCGGAGCAGCACAGGGCCACCGGCACCAGCTTCAGCCGTCTATTTATGAGCAGTGAAAGTTCGCAGACAGACACAAAGGGCAGGAGGAGGGGGTCAGAGGTAGGGCTCGAGTGTGGACACGTGACAGGATGGGTGTTTACCTGACCAATACCGGGCCACATAAAAAGGGGTGGGGCCCGGAGGCATACGTACCCATTGGCCGGCTCCTCACATATAAAGGAAGCACATGCACCCACTGACACACTCTAGCTGCTAGCCTTCCTTGTCCTCATTGACCTGGGCATGTCGCTCGTTCAGCCAGCACGGCTTAGCTCCCGTTTAATGCCCTGTCAGTTTTTTTATATTCTTGAATACAAGCCAACAGTGAAAATCCTGTGCTGCGCAATTTGTGTGTGTTTATTTCCTGGTCAGAAAAAAGGCCAATTCAGACCCGCCCCCCACCATGCACCCGTCGCCTGGGTGATGCTTGTGGTATACACAGGGGGGGTGACGGGGCCCCCACCCTGATGACGAGGACGGTAACAACGGCTGGAGTGAGCAACTCCCTCTCATGGAGTGCCTCCCAGCGTGATGTCCAGTCGGCGTCCACACCGCAATCCATTCCTGTGCCTTTCGGGCTCGTCGCGCTTTAAAAGCAGAATTCGAAATCCACACTAACGCAGGACACGGGCGATGTAGCCAGAGACCTCTAGAGAGCGTCAGAGAGCACCTCGGCATTGGCAGACCTTTCCGCGGTGGGGGATGCTAGGGGCCACCCACGGAGCTGTCCTCACTGGCATGGCGTTCCTGTCCCATTAACGCCGCCTCCTGCGGTCCCCACAGGCCGCCTGAGCGATGGCATGTGACACCTGACACTGGGGGGCACTGTGACGAGGTGTTTTTAGTAGATATATAACGTATGGAGGGGAACATGCAGGGGATTCACAAGCCAGACGGTAGCAGCAGAGCGTGACAGTGTGACGAGTGTGAGCAGGACGCCGTTTTCCCCGATGGGCGTTTCCCCGTCATCTGGGACTGCCATGATTATATATTTATTTTGTGTGTGATTGGTCATTAAATCTAGTTCAGATGTGGTGGCACTATCATAATGCTTCGAGCTCCTGCAGAGCAGTTACAGCTGCTAGTTTTTCAAATTTGTTTACAGTTTTTTTCCCTCCTTTTGTAGAATGCTAATGGCGCCGCGCCCCTGCCCACACTGCGACTCGCCTGTGACTGGAGCTCCCTGCCAATCAAAAGCAGCGACACCTGTGAGGGTCTCCAATCAGGATTATGAGGGCGGTCCTGCATTGCTGGACACGCCCCTGGAGTGCTTTTAATATGCTGTCTTTTGTTAATTTATTTTTAAGTCGACTGCAACCGACAAAAAAAAAATTATAATAAAAAATCATGTGCCAAAAGACTCTGAAAGTGAGGAACGCCAATGAACTCTATGGATCTCTGGTAAACACAGAGAATCCAAGGAACCATAAAGAACTCCAAGGATCCCTAATGAACCCTGCAGAACCCTGAGGAATCCCAAGGATCCCTAAGGAACCCTACAGAGCCCTGAGGAATCCCAAGGATCCTAAGGAGCCCAGTGGAACCCTGAGGAATCCCAAGGATCCCTACCTAGCTCAGCGGAACCCTGAGGAATCCCAAGGATCCCTACCTAGCTCAGCGGAACCCTGAAGAATCCCAAGGATCCCTAAGGAACCCAGAAGAGCCCCGAGGACCCCAACTTGTAGAAAATCATAAAATTATATAGACCCTAAATGCCAAGCAGGAACCAATTAAATTTATTCTCTGTTCTATTAATAATATTAATAATAACAATACTAATAATTGTAATTAACATGTTATATAATCCAAAACTTATAATGAAATATAGTGATTATATGATTACTGAACACGTGTATCACTTTTTAAAAGTGCCTTTTAATTTGATTGTAGCCATTTTACTAAGATAATCATGAATAGGTCAAACAGAGTAAAAGGTTCTTCATTTGTCCATTTTTGTAGTATCCACTGGAAGACAGAGGTAAGTCTCTGTCTGTAGGACTGCAGCGTTTCTCAGTCACGCCGCAAGGCTGGTCGACCAGGCGCCCCACCCCCACCCCCCACAGAATCCGCCACAGGAGATTTCTGTACTTTGTGGGAACTCACATGTGTAGCCAGGAATCACGCGTGCGCGAACACACGCCGTGCACGTGCTGCGGGACCTCCGAGCGTATTCATACACGCACACTCGACCTTGACGTCCGCCTGATCATTGGCTGAGGACCGTGAGCGCCCCCTGGAGCCGACGGGGTGCAAGGTGCCCTTCCTAGGAGCAGCAGTGGAACTGAGTGGGTGTGTCCAGTGCACAGGGTATTTCCCCGCGTGTCCCGGCATCCTCCATCTGCTGGGCGCCAGGGTTACTTACATTTAGCAGCAAACTTGGGATGCGACTGTAGTGTCACGTTCTGACTGTGATCCTTGCACACTCATTCCTCCTTTCTTTCTTTCATTCCTCCTTTCTTTCTCCTTTTCCTCTTCATCTTCGTCATCCTTTCCACTGATTTTTGTGTGCTTCTCTTCCTTTTCTCTAACTTTCCCTTCTCTCTTCCTTTTCTCATTTCTCTTTCTATCCCTCTCATCTTCCTCTCCATCTTCCACTCCTCTCCCCTGTACGCTCCCTTTTCTCTCTCTCGTTCTCCTTTCTCTTCCCTCCCTCTCCCTCTCCTCCCCCTCTATAGACACACCTACCCCTAGCTCCAGAAACACTGAAGTGCCTGCAGTCCTTCACCTGGGTTCAGAGACAATGCCCCGCCCTCTTGACCCTGCCCCCAGATCCTGGCCCCGCCCACTTACACATACAACCAGCCAATACAGATATAATGTCAGTGTTCCAAAGGATCTGGCTCTTATTGTGCAAAAGATAATGTCATGTGACATCACACCACAGTCAAACGTTTGAAATGTTCCTTCTGCACCAGACCCCCCTCCCCCCCCCTCCCCCCCACCTCCCCTGGATTTTCTTTCTGACTCTGATTGACGTGTGCGTGTGAGCTTACGCCTGTGACGGACTTTAACGTTAAGCTACCTATCCTCCAGCGGAGTGCACGGTGTCGTGCTTTTGTACCATACTTCTGTTCACTCTAGCTCTAGTGCTCACGCATTTCCGCCTCACTATTTCTGCACCAGCTGCAAACCGCTGTGGTTAATTCATCAGAAACTGAACTTTTGCTTTATAACCACGGACCAGGATGCTGCTGCTGTTTTTACCGGACCTCAGCTGCCGGTCGGCGGCAGAGGACGTACGTAATCCCCCTGCATGTGGATCGCTGCACACGTAAATGAAAAGCTGATTTCATATTCTCACGCTGTCTGTCCCGCCCTGGGACTCACCACAGTGGACTCATGTGCTTTAACGCTGTAGATTTTCGTCTTGACTTTTTGCAAGTTTTGTTAAAAAACAAACAAACAAAAAAAGATTATCTTAAGCAAGCCTGCATCTGGATTTCAGTCTCTGAAATAAGTCGAAGAAGGTTTTTACATTTCTTTATAAAAGGGTAATTCCTGCTTTTTCATTCAAGTTTACAGGTTTATGATTTTTACATGATAGATATTTTATATCATTGTTTCCCTTTTATTTAAGACTGATTTATACTGAAAACATTGAGGAAACTGAGGAAGTAAAGATTTCAGGAATGTTTGCATGTATGTCTGGCTGTAGTCTGTCTGTGTGTTAATTTCCCCATGAACTCTACTGCCTTAAAAGCTGCTGATAACTAATTCTTTATATGACAAGAGCATTTTGAAACCAAGGCAGTTTGGTAGGAGTTTAACTTCGAAAACGCTAAACATTTAAGGTTTAGACCAATGTCTGCCAATCCGATCCTCGGGTACCGGGAGCTAGGAGGGAGCAAAAATGTTGACTGTCTGGCAGGGAGGGAGCAAAAATGTTGACTGTCTGGCAGGGAGGGAGCAAAAATGTGGGCTGTCTGGCAGGGAGGGAGCAAAAATGTGGGCTGTCTGGCAGGGAGGGAGCAAAAATGTGGGCTGTCTGGCAGGGAGCAAGGAGGGTGCACAAATGTGGATCGGGTTGGGAAACACTGCTTTAGACCAAGTTAAACCCAAGAAGCCAAGCTTCAGCTTTTTTAAAAAAAATATTTAAAGTCCTTTAACGGGGAAAGACCCTTGGAGGAGTGTTACTGCAGAGTTCAGTATAATTGAAATTACACTGGTGATGAAGGCTGTATTATGTTAATAAGATAATGATGCTTTGTGGAACGGAATGAGCAGCACATGTCTTTTACTGTAGGATTTACGCATTGTTTTCTGTATATTGAGGAGTAGAATTTGAGGGATGCGGGGATACAGGGTTAATTAAATGACTGTGCTTTTTTTTTCTCTCCTCTTAATGGCAAACTTGCAAAATGGCAGACCATAGCGATTCTTGCCTGTGATGTAGCCAATGTCATTTTGTTGCTTGAACAACAAAAAAAGCAAAAGAAAACAAGTGTCTGTCATTATTTTGGAACCACGATCAAGCGTGCATGCTCCGCGCTGGCTGCAGGGATTTAGGAACTGTAGCAGCTTGGATCGAAAACTGGTTAACGGGCAGGAAGCGGCGGGTAGTTATTAGAAGCACAATGTCACAGTGGGCCTGCGTTCATAGTGGGTACTGCAGGGTTCAATTTTGGACCACTATTGTTCCTAATTTACATTAATGATATTGACAGCAATACATACAGTAAACTACTTAAATTTGCAGAAGACACCAAGATAGATGGTGTAGCAGATACTGATCTAGCAGCGGAGGGGCTACAATGGGATCTGGATTTAATTAGCAACTGGGCTGATACCTGACAGATTAAATTTAACATAGATAAATGTAAGGTAATCCATGCAGGGAGCAGAAATATACATATATTTTATATATTCCACTGGAATGAAGGTAGCTGATTATGAGAAAGACCTCGGTGTGTATGTTGATGCTTCCATGTCCCACTCTCACCAGTGCGGGGAAGCAATTAAAAAGGCCAGTAGGATGTTGGGTTACATCTCTAGGTGTGTGGAGTTTCAGTCAAGTGAGGTGATACGATTATACAATTCCTTGGTAAAACCCCACCTAGAATATTGTGTGCAGGTTTGGTCACCATACTTAAGAAGGACATTGCTGCCTTGGAAAAGGTGCAACGCAGGGTTACGAGAATGATTCCTAGTCTTAGAGGAGTGTCTTATGAGGAGAGGTTAGCTGAGCTGAATCTGTTTAGCCTCGAGCAAAGGAGACTAAGGGGGGACATGATCCAGGTTTATAAGATTCTAACAGGTCTGGATGCTTTTCAGCCAAATGGCTATTTCAGTATTAGTTTAAATACTAGAACTCGTGGCCATAAGTGGAAATTAGCAGGTGAACATTTTAAAACGAATTTGAGGAAGCACTTTTTTACACAGCATGTAGTTAGAATATGGAATAGTCTTCCTGCTAGTGTAGCACAAGCTAAAACCCCCCAGCGGCCTCTGGTTCCTTTAAATCAGAGCTGGTTAAGATTTTAATAACTCTGACCTATTAGTTAAGTTCTCCTCAAACGAGCTTGATGGGCCGAACGGCCTCCACTCGTTTGTAAATCTCTTATGTTCTTATGATTCCTTCAGGCAGGACGCTCACACAGACGGGTGCGTGTGGGTTTGTGTGTGTCATATATGTATAACATTGTGGAGACCAAATACCCCCCCCCCCCCACATTTGCGATTGAGTCCAGATATTTTGACATTGTGGGGACATTTCTTTCGTACCCACAAGGGGAAACAGAATTTATTATAAAAAAATCTATGAATGCAATCAAAAAAACTAAACATGCCAAATGTCTTGTATTTTGTTTGGTTATTTAAGGTTACGGTTGTTATAGGGTTATGCTCATTGAAAAGAATGGACGGTCCTCACAATTTACAAATGTGTGTGTGTGTGTGTGTATGAACAAATGACATAATTAATGTGCATGTCTTATTTCAGATTTTCTCGGCAGATGTGAAATTCTCTCCGCGTCTTCGTCACTCCCTCCTCGAATGCCAGGCTTCTATCACACTAATCGGCCCCTGCAGCCAGGAAAGTCGGTGAAGTAATATTTGCTTTGCTGCCTGTTTCGCACACACGTGTGACGCGTTCATTCTCTGTGGAAACGCTGCTTTTACGCAACGCAAGCAGCAGGGCCAGTTGGAGCTATTGTGTCACCCATGATTGGCTTTACCGCTGGTGCCCCCCCCCCCCCCCCCCCCATCTGAAACAAAGTGAACTTGGGTGGCTTAAGTCAGCGTCCCTTCAGAAAATGGGCTGACCTTCCCTGACAAACACAAAGAAAGTTACATTCCAGTTTGTTTAATTTCTTTGTTCTGGAAACACCGTCCATTACCTGCTTCTGGGGTGAAACAGAAGCTCTGTAACAGGGCGTGTGGCTGCACAGGTGCCGAGATCTTGGGTTTGCCGACAGCGTGACAGGAGGGCTGTGTGAGGGACTGATTTCACGGCTGGTAAATGCAGGTAAGAAGGCCTTAAACTTCCCATTTGAACATGCACACTCAAACAAACACACCGGCATTCTGATGTTTGATGATGATACACTGGCCCCCCCAAAGGGAAGGAGAGTTCTTACGGCTCTACAATACTGCCCTACGTGTTCCTAAGATTCGATCTTTTGAGTACGTGTATATTTGGAAAAGCTGAAGGGTACATTACACTGCTGCTGTAAACGCTTTTACTTATTACTAAAAAGCCTCGCATAGTAACATTGTTATTGTTGCAGAGCCTGGGTTACTGATATTTAATGACTGATTTTAATGTGTCTCTTCGGAGAATCCCTGGGTATCGCTGGTGTGACTCTGCGTAGAACGAGGGGTTGCTCAGGGAGTCCTGAATGAGGCACGTTACCTACTTTGTGAGGGAGTGTCGGGTATGGCGCTACGGTCATGTGGCACGTTTCCCTGAGGGTGTGTCTGCCTGGGGAGGGAGGGGGGGGTCGCCTGCCGGGATTCTGAGGCATCTCGCCATGTGGTGGGTGCGGCAACGCGCTGCATCAGCGCTGCTCCCCAACCTCACCTGACCTAGAAAAATTTGACGGCCACTGGGAACAGTTAAAGACAGTTAATCTGAAAATAATCTGAAATATGTTTTCTCACCCCCCCTCCCATACAAGTTAACCCTAAACTTCACATCTCTGTAAGGCAGGATCATCACTTCCGGCTCTTTCCGCCGCTCGCCTCCCGTCGAGGCGACAGCCTGCGTTTGTGACCGTTACTCTTTCTGCGACTCTGTTGCTGAAAATTGGCTCTGGTAACAGCTGCTGCCACGCGAAGGCTGATTGTTACGGGATTATATCGTAAGAAAAGCGGCCTCCTACTGGGATGTCAGTAGTGCCTGTGTGAGCGTCATCCGCGGCTATTTTCTGCTGACCGCGGAGCGGCAAAGCATTCGTTAAGCAGCTGTGTTGATCCAAAGTGATGTACAGTTGAGGAGACATTGTTAGTCACTCCCTAGATCAACTGGATGACATCGTGACATCGCTCTACCAATTCTGGTGTGATTTTTATGGTGGCAGGCAAAGTGTACTAACCCACAGAGCCACACACTTTCCGCCCAAATGTTTAGGAACCTTAAAAATGTAATTTAAACAGGGAGCCACCAGTAATTGTGAAAATCATTTTTATGGCTCCCCCGTAATTTAGGTTTTGTGTTTTTTTTCCCCTGTATTTTTACCTAAATTATCGTGCTAATTTTATGTTTACGCATTTTGCCCAAAATATCTCCCCCCCCCCACCCCACGCTAACCTCAGTACAATACTCACTGTCACCCCTGTGGAAAGACTGCAGACATCCCCCTGTTTTACAGAACATTCCGGAATTATTGTATTAACATGAATCTGAATAGGGGCGGCATGGTGGTGCAGTGGTTAGCACTCACACCTCTGGGACCCGGGTTCGAGTCGCCGCCTGGTTCACATGTGTGTGGAGTTTGCATGTTCTCCCCATGCCGTCGTGGGGTTTCTTCCGGGTACTCTGGTTTTCCCCCACAGTCCAAAAACAAGTTACTAAATTGCCCATAGGTGTGCGTGTGAGAGTGAATGGTGTGTGAGTGTGCCCTGCGATGGGCTGGCCCCCCATCCTGGGTTGTTCCCTGCCTCGTGCCCATTGCTTCTGGGATAGGCTCCGGACCCCCCGCGACCCAGTAGGATAAGCGGTTTGTAAAATGGATGGATGAATCTGAATATTTGTGAAAATGATTTGTGGCTGTTTTCAGGTGCCGTTGCCAAACTCATAAACGCACTGAAAACTGCATTCTGGCTTGTCTGTCCATTCTCTAGCCATATTATGCGGTTACTAAGAAAGTCTTTTAATAACGAGTACCGCCTTTCCTTTGAAAAATGGAGGTGGTTCTTTAGAAGCACATACACATGCTTCCTGTTTACAGTTGCAGCTACATGGAGGAGCCGGCCGTGTCTGACTGCATGGTGCGCTCATTACCGACATTCGTACGAATCGCATCTGCTGTCCAGGAGGAGAGTGACTCCCCCAGCGGCCTCTGGCTCCGCCCCCTCAGGCTCGAGGTGGACCAGGGCCAGTACTACCAGGGGCCAATCATCCATGAAGACGATTAATACCATGCTTGTGTTCACAGAAGCCCACAGACCCGCCCCCTGGTAACAAACACTGATGGAGAGTTGGTGACGACAGGTTAATTTATTTATTCTCTAACCCCATTGGCTGCTCTCAGACTTTCAGGTGCCAAGCGGAGGCCCCCCTTCTGTTACGCCCTCTGACACATCCAGTCGGCAGGGCCGTGACATCCAGAGGCTGTTGTGCAGCTGGGGAAGACGTCACACTGTAGATCTTCATACCCCGGCGTGATCATATCGTCAAAGTCCTGTAGGGGGCGTGACGTCAGATAAGGCAACCCACAGGAGAGACGCTTCTTGCCAGTGTCATTTTCAGAAAATCTTAAGTCAAGATACAATCCCTCATCCCCCCCCCCCCCCCCGCCACATGAGCTTACTGTTCATAGATGTTGAGGAGGGGGGTGTATAAAAGGGGTCAGAAGTTTGCCAAAGAGCCCACCCCCCCCGACATCTGCAATATCACTGGGTAGTAGGAGCAGCAGTTATTGTATCATCTTCATTATCATGCATTAAAATGGAGATCAATGAGAATGAAATGTTACCATGTTTCCATATTGTTGTTTATGTGTCTGCCTGCCTGTGTGTCCGTCTGTCTGTATGTCTGCCTGTCCATTTGCCTGTGTCCCCAGTGCTGCTGTCTTACCTTGTAGATTATGTGCCACATTTCTCCAGACCCAGCAGAGGGAAATCCTTGCACCCACACCTGCCTTCCACTGATCACTGACTTCACCCAGGCCTAAAGAGGGACCCACACTCTTATCAGACTACAGTAACTTATAGTGGCAAATATACAAAGAGTGGCCACTTTATTAGATACACGTAGCTAGTAATGGGTAGGACCAACTATACAAGGTATATCTGACTGGGGTAGTACCCATTTTATTAAGGACACCCAGACAGTACCAAGTAGGACCCACTTTATTAGGGACATCAAGATAGTACCGGGTAAAACCCACTTTATTAGGGACACGCAAATAGTACCGGGTAGGACCCACTTTATTAGGGACACGCAAATAGTACCGGGTGGTCCTACCCGGTAGTATCTGCATGTCCCTAATAAAGTCTTTATCAGGGACTTTATCAGGGACACCCAGATAGTACCGGGTAGGACACACTTTCTTAAGGACACCCAGCTAGTACCAGGTAGGACCCATTTTATTAGGGACACCCAGATGATATCAGGGGGGACCCAATTTTGCCTCCAGAACAACTCCTAGTGTAGACAATGGCGAGCCATGTGTTCAGAAATGCTTTTCTGCAGACCACTGCTGCACTGGGCTGTTATTTTTGGACTTCCTGTTAGCTTTAAGCAGTCCGACCTCTGACTTCTCTCCACTCACTGAACTGCCTCTGACTGGACGCTTTTTCGTGTTTCGCAGGTTCTCTGTACCCACGAGATACGACAGAGCATGAAAACCTCAAGAGCTCCCTGACTGTCTGCTGTATGCATTAGGTTGCAGCCACAAGATTCACCATTTGCAGTAGCAGATGTTTCCATTAGCAGTAAGGCATACCTAATAAACTGACCACTGCATGTATTTCCAGTAGCCAGTGCACAACCTACCTCATTCCTACTATCCACAGTGAGCAGCTGGGCTCCTCTCTGGGTACAGAAGCCCTTTGCTTCCTCACAGCTGCCCTGGCCGCTCCAGAACAGGTAGAACGTGTCTTCATGGAGATACCACTCTTCTGCATGTTCAGGAGAATCAACTCACTGATGTCTGATAACTGGGCTTCCGAACTCAACTAGTGCAACGTGGATCATTTACTGATTGTTAGAGGAAGCAAATGACACAGAGGAAGATCTCAAAAGAGATTAACTTTCATCTGGCTGAATGAGGAGTGAATGTTTCTGTGTCATGCAGTGTGGCACATGCAGTGTGGCACATGCAGTGTGACACATGCAGTGTGGCACATGCAGTGTGGCACATGCAGTGTGGCACATGCAGTGTGACACATGCAGTGTGGCACATGCAGTGTGGCACATGCAGTGTGGCACATGCAGTGTGGCACATGCAGTGTGGCACATGCAGTGTATTCTAACACTCACA
Source organism: Brienomyrus brachyistius (assembly GCF_023856365.1). Classification (NCBI taxonomy): domain Eukaryota; kingdom Metazoa; phylum Chordata; class Actinopteri; order Osteoglossiformes; family Mormyridae; genus Brienomyrus; species Brienomyrus brachyistius. Next base: position 4,151,603 of record NW_026042310.1, read on the forward strand.
TATCCTGCAGCTTTAGTCTAACCCAGGCATGGAGGTTTTTCATATCTTGTTTTTAAGTGTCGTTGAGGAAATAATTCAATGTCTTCCTCATCAGCCTTGAGAGGTCACTGAAACCTCGCATGTTTACTGCACTGTCTGGGGACAGGGGTTCCTCACCGTTGTTGGGGGGAAACGGAGGCGGCTGGGAGACGCGGTGATCTGTCGGAGGAGCAATCGACCAAGCTGATTTATCCACTGCAGTGAACAAAGGCCACATGGTATCATGATGCATTTAATCAAAGCTTGAGGATGTATGTTTGCAGTAAACAGTCAATGCCGGCCAGCTGGACCTGAGGAAACATTTAAGCTTCCAACGTGGAGATCATGACTTACAGTGAACGGCCACCATCACCAGTATGGTAACCAGCAGGAGCGTGTTGGCAGTCAGAAGGATGAAGACCAGCTTCTTTCTGTCAGGACTTTGTTGGACCCCTGATACACAACGAAGAAACTATTCTAAAGAATTTAAGAACATAAGAAATTTACAAACGAGAGGAGGCCGTTCGGCCCATCAAGCTCATTTGAGGAGAACTTAACTAATACCTCAGAGTTGTTAAAATCTTATCTAGCTCTGATTTAAAGGAACCCAGGGTTTCAGCTTGTGCTGCACTAGCAGGAAGACTATTCCATACTCTAACTACACGCTGTGTAAAGAAGTGCTTCTTCAAATTCGTTTTAAAATGTTCTCCCGCTAATTTCCATTTATGGCCACGAGTTCTAGTATTTAAACTAATATTGAAATAGCCATGAATGGCTGAACAGCATCCAGACCTGTTAGAATCTTATATACCTGGATCATGTCCCCCCTTAGTCTCAGTTGCTCAAAGCTGAACAGATTCAGCTCAGCTAACCTCTCCTCATAAGACATTCCTCTAAGAGCAGGAATCATTCTCGTCGTCCTACTCTTTCCTAGTTACCACAGAATACCACAGAATTGCGAAATGCATTTAGACACATCCGTGAACGTTAGTTGTGTTTTGCTCTTTACGCTTCATGGTTTGTGTTAGATCGTCAAAATCGGGCGCAAGTGTGTATGAGTATGTGCAGCTGTGCTGGGTGTGTTTTAGTTTTTGTACATCATTCTCCATGTTTTTTTAGCCCCCTCTGTTCATTCTGTGTTGTAGAAAGTGTTGTAACTTTACTTAGCACTCATTAGCACTCCCTTTATTTTGTGGTTATCCCTCTTGTGTTCAGTTTCTGTGAATAGACCCCTGGCTGTTTGGGGCTGTTCCGTGGATCGGCTCTCCTCCCTGTCTGCGCCGTGCCCCGCCGTAACAAGTTGGTGAACGAATAAGAACAGTTTGTTCTTTTAGGCGAACTGAATCAAACGAACTGTATCCCAAAAAGAGTAATTTCTCTAGTAGGCCTACAGACCTGGAAAAATTGCTTTAAATCAGCACCTAGTAGACAGTGTTTAGCGTTTGCAAGTATACAAAAGACTGTAGTACAAGAGAGTGGAGCACAGTACTAGATAGGACTTACAAATGCTAAACATTGTACTATGCACCTTATCATTCTACTATTGTATCTTACGGTTTACTACTTGTTTTATTTTACTGCAGTAAAAAAAAACTACATGACAGTAAAGTTCAAACTTGAAACTAACGAATATAAGATGTCTTGAAATGTATGTTGAAATATCCTTTTACGTCTTTTAAGAGTTTATTCTCTTCTGATCATGTTCGGGAGTGTGTGTGTGTGTGTGGGGGGGGGGGGGGGGGGGAGACACCCTAGACAGGATGCAAAATATCAGAGGTAAAGTAAAAAGCAGTAAATAAACCGACAGTAAGCACTCACCCACAGATGTGTAGCGAGTCTCTGCCGGCTTGTAGTGCAGAGTCTCGTAGACGTCTTGAGCTGGAAGGGTGCTTTCATACTGGTTCATCTCGATGGTCTCTTGGTGATTCATCTCCTCTGCATCAGTCCAGCTACACTTGCCACTTACGTCCTGATAATCTGAATGTGTCGTTTTGTTCCTTAGTTGTTAGACCTCTTGATTTTTTTTATCTGTTTACTTCTTCTTTTATGGTGCTGCACGATAAGCTAACTGTAAATAGGAGTTAGCAAGTCACCTCCGCCAGATATTATCAGGGCAAAGAGCTGTAATGTAAAGTGAAGTGAAATGTAAAGTTGAAATGTAAAGTGAATTTCTTTACAGTATGATCAAACTTTTGAGCACGAACGCAGTGTCAGCTTCAACCATTAAATAACTATGTGACTATCTTAATCCACAATGTAGCAACATCGCAGTTGTTAGGCAAGAGTAAAACTAAAACAACGCCCAACATCCTGTAGATCCCATGTAGATGTAGGTCCCATCCTGTAGATGTAGGTCTGCCCCTGCATCGAGACTGAAATTTCAACCCCTGTATTAGCTTAAATTATATAATCTTGTTTTGTTTGACTCTTCTGCCGGCCCCTGGAGGATGGGCCCCCCCTTTGGGTCTGGTTCCTCCCAAGGTTTCTTCCTCTTAGGGAGTTTTTCCTTGCCACCGTTGCCTTTGGCTTACTCACTGGGGGGTCTTTACGTGGCAGAAATGTAAAGCGCATTGAGACAATGTAATGTTGTGATAATGCGCTATATAAATAAAATTGCATTGCATTGCATTACAGTTTGCAGATTTCCCTGCTCAAACACACCTTAATCAGCTAATTACCAGGTTTAGTCCTCCTGGTACGGTACCTAAGGCTTCCACTAGTGTGGGACCTAAAGCTTCTGCTGGTGTGGGACCTAAGGCTCAAAGATGGGGTGAAAACTGTGGCAGAGCAGGGGGGAACAGGGTCCGGTTGGAGGTTCTTGAGGGCACCGGCAGCCTTAGATCCCGCACCAGCAGGACACCCAGATATTACCAGGTAGGACCCGCTTTATTAGGAACACTCAGTCAGTACCAGGTAGGACCCACTTTATTAGGGACACCCAGATAGTACCGGGCAGGACTCACTTTATTAGGGAGACTCAGATAGTACCAGGTAGGACCCACTTTATTAGGGACACCCAGATAGTACCGGGCAGGACCCACTTTATTAGGGAGACTCAGATAGTACCAGGTAGGACCCACTTTATTAGGGACACCCAGATGGTACCAAATAGAACCCGCTTTATTAGGGACACCCAGATAGTACCGGGCAGGACCCACTTTATTAGGGACACCCAGAGAGTACTGGCTAGGATCCATTTTCTTGGGGACACCCAGATAGTACCAGGAAGGACCCATTTTATTAGGGACACCCAGATAGTACCAGCTAGGACCCACTTTATTAGAGACACCCAGATAGTACCAGGTAGGACCCACTTTATTAGGGACACTCAGTTAGTACCAGGTAGGACCCACTTTATTAGGGACACTCAGTTAGTACCAGGTAGGACCCAATTTTGCCTCCAAAACAACTGCTAATGTAGGAGTAGACTAGACTAGGAAGTCCAAGTTCAGAGAAGCTTTTCTGCACACCACTGCTGCCCTGAGATGTTTTTTTACACTTCCTGTCAGCTGCAAGCAGTCTGGCCTCTGGCCTCTTTTCAACCACTGAACCGCCCTGAAGGGAAGTTTTTTTGTGTATCACAGTTTCTCTGTAACCTCGAGACCACAGAGCGTGAAAACTTAAGCAGAATCCACATGATTCACCATTTGCAGTAGCGGATGTTTGCATTAGCAAGAAGGCATACTTAATGAACTGTGTGTATTTCCAGTAGCTAGTGCACAACCTACATTATTCCTACTATCCACAGTGAGCAGCTGGGCTTTTGCTTCCTCACACCTGCCCTGGTCGCTCCAGAACAGGTAGAACGTGTCTTCATGGAGATACCACTCTTCTGCATGTTCAAGGGAATCAACAGAGACCCATTTAATCATATATTAGCTGGTGCGGCTCACTGATGTCGGATAACTGGGCTGCCAAACTCGACTAGTGTGACGTGGATCATTTAGTGATTGTTATAGGAAGCAAATGACACAGAGGAAGATCTCAAAGGAGATAAACTTTCATCTGGCTGAATGAGGAGTGAATGTTTCTGTGTCATGCAGTGTGGCACATGCAGTGTGGCACATGCAGTGTGGCACATGCAGTGTGGCACATGCAGTGTGGCACATGCAGTGTATTCTAACACTCACTTATCCGGGAGGGAGTGGAGCAGATAGCACATGGCTGGACACCCTGGATAAGATGCAAAATACCAGAGTTTTACCGACAGTAAGCACTCACCTGCAGATTTGCAGTGAGTCTCCACCGGCTTGGAGTGCAGAGTCTCATAGACATTTTGAGACGGAGGGTGGCTTTCATAGTGGTTCATCTCCGCCGGGTCGGTCCAGCTACACCTGCATCCTGCTGTTCTGGAAGGTCCTCTAGTTTCTTTTAGGGGTCTTATTGTATTTCTTAGGATTTTCCTTCTTCTGCACAATGTGCAAAATCTACCTTTTCGAACTCCTAGATCAGCGGTCGGCGACCTTTTTAAAGCAAAGAGCCATTTTATCATAAACATCTGACTCAAGATTTAGAAAGAGCTGCTGGGTAGAGGAGGGGGTCTGACATACGAACTTTCAGCAGGTTATAATTACCCTTGTATACGACAGAGAATCATGAAATTCGCTGTTATCGTGCAACATTCCCGCCACTGTTCAGGGCTGTAAAGAGACACTGGTCAGCCTAATGGTGGCGCTATAGTGCAATGTTTTATGTTTTGGCTCATATTTGCTGAACCGTTATTACATTTGTTGACTCTAGACAGTCATAATTGCTAATAGGATTATCAACCTCCATCCTTTAGGTCTTTAATGAACTTGCAAAATGTGTAATACCTACATTTACAAGTAATTGTATTCTCAGAGATACAAACTTGTTCTTTTTTCTGACAGTGTATTGGTCAGATGAGGATGCTCTTTAAACATGAAGTTACATAAAAATTAAATTGTACTGTAAAGTAATATTTGAAATTCTGCCTTGTATTAATCATATCAATGTGTAAGAAAATATATCATGAATGTTATTATCTATTTTATTTTTTAGAAATTTACAGGCGTAGCTTAGTTTCGCGTGGCCAGCAATTAATGACTGGTTGGGCTCTCTCACCTTGCGCCCCCTTGCTATAAAGCCTAGAATCGTCTGTGGAACTTCCTAATTCTGGGTGCAATCTGCTCTGAGGAGAATAACTTCATTCCACCTCTGGAGGGCGACAGAGCTCCAGAAATAAACTTAGGTTAAACTTGGGATAAAGCGGTCAGTTTGAAGTACTTTTTAGTTTTAAGCTTGTTTTAATGTCTAGAGCTATTTATCTAGATAGAAAGTGAATATTTGCAGTGAAACACAACAAAGAAGGATGTCCTCTCTTCTCCAAAAGCCACTGATGTCTCGATGAACACCGCTTCAGTTCCCAAACCAGTTCTGAGTGGCACCTCAGCATTTCCATATAAGCTATGCGATACATTTCATCACCAGCTCACTTAATTAATTAAGTAAATTAGTTCCAAAAATAAATGCAGTGTTTAATGGTCACACAAGGACAAGGCTGCAAAGAAAAAATTTAATTATTACTTTAGGAAATGTTTTGAAATAGGTAACGCACTCTGACAGATAAAATATCAAAGTTTCACACCAACATGAAAATCATTTAAGCGTGTTTTTCTTTGACTGCCTGAGACTCTTGCACAGTACTGTATGCTATTTTTAGATAGATAAGATTACCCCTGACCACCCTAGATTGTTTATCTAACATGAATGCTCATGTACCCTTATGATAAGCACTGGTGTACACAGAGAGCTGTCTAGGGTAGTCAGGGTAATCCCGTCTATCTCAAAGTGACGCTTTAAGGCTTTACTTGGGGAAATTTAATTCTAAATTTAAAAAGACATCGCTTGTGTTCTCCGTTCCAAAGCGAGTTTCAGTTCCCTTAAGCGCTTCAGACCTTTGAGAGGCTGGTGCTGAGGCAGCACTGACCCCTGGTAACAGACACCAGGGGGCGCTATCCTGAAGCCCATTTAGCCACTGGTTCATTTCACCACTGTGCACTAAAAACATTAGGGGGATCATTCCTGCCTGCTACCGTCAGACACCTCTCCGCTGTCCTGCCCCCCACCCTCAGCCATAACACGCCAGGAAATGTCATCTTTGCCGACGTACAAATCTGCTGCTATTTGTATTACCATCACTAGTATATTATCCTTATTGTTACCTGTAAATATTAATTTCTATAATACTATGTTTCCAGCATATTTTGTGTACTTTTAATTTTGTGAGCCATATTCACTTGTACCGAGGTTCGAGTCTCTGCCTGTGTATGGAGTTTGCATGTTCTCCCCATGTCGTCGTGGGGTTTCTTCGAGGTACTCCGGTTTCCCCCCACAGTCCAAAAACATGCTGAGGCTAATTGGAGTTGCTAAAATTACCCGTAGGTGTGCATGTGTGAGTGAATGGTGTGTGAGTGTGCCCTGCGATGGGCTGGCCCCCCATCCTGGGTTGCTCCCTGCCTCGTGCCCATTGCTTCCGGGATAGGCTCCAAACCCCTCGCGACCCAGTAGGATAAGCGGTTTGGAAAATGGATGGATGGATGGATATTTACTTGTTTACACTATGTGTGTACTCTCTCTGCGTCATGTCTGTTTAGCACCATACACATGTCTGTCTGTGTACTATATTCATACTGCTGTACTTAATCTTAATCCAAATAATTCCTGGTTACATTCAGTTGCTCTGTACCCTTGAAACCAGATTTCGAAAGTCTTTAAAAGTGGTATATAATGTTCGACCGTGTATGAACTGTTGATGGTTCACTGAAAAGCAGAAAATACCAGTGCAAGTGCTGGTTCCAGTGGTACAGAGCTTGCATGTTCCCCCCATGTCATATAGACTTCCTGCCACAGTCCACAAACACGCAGTTAAGGGAACCGGTGTGTGTTGGTGTATGAGGTGATGCTTTACCAGACAGGGCACAGGCTATCAGAAATAGAATCGGTAGACAAGAATCAGAGTTTGGGGTCCAGAGAAGTCAGAAGCTGGGGAGATGAGCGCTATGAAGGCTCAGGAGACAAAGAGCGGGAACATGAGTCAGAGCAGGCGGGGGGGGGGGGGGGGGCGGGGGGGGTGGGCAGGGAGGGGGCAGGACGAGAAAAGCACAACGCAAGACAGGGCAGTGAGAACACTCTGTACTCTCGGTAAACACTCGGTAAAATTCTGAACCAAATTTTTATTTTTTTTTAATTGAGCAGTACTAATAAACAGAACATAGTGCTGTAAGAGTGCCGCAAAGAAACAGCAACTAATGTCACTACCTGCATGTTACTACCCACATTAAACCTTTTACAGCTAAAAAATGATTGAAAACAAGCCTTCTGACTCTCCTCTCTTTCTTCTTTCAGTCCCGGTGGCTCCTCATTCCGCCCCCCATTTTGCTTTATGAATCAGGTAATTGTTACCTGTCGAGGGAGGCGTAAGACAGGGTGTTAAACAATGTTTGGCAGGGAAGCGTGGAAGCCTTTTCTAACAATCTGAGTCAAATTCATTCGACTAGAGCCAACTAGGTACCATGGAGCCCGGAGCAGGCTGTCGACCCCAAGCTTCTCGTCCGTAAGATCCCACTTGGCCAATCACAGATTGAGAATTATCAACCAGTCTGTCTCCTCTCATTCATCTTAAAATCTCTTGAACTGCTCTCCTTTGTCTCTGACTTGTTCTAACAGAACAATTTCCTGCACCATCTCCAGTCTGGCTTCAGACTGGCTTCAAACCTAGACATTCGACTGAGACATTCGCCTCGTCCTTATGGATCATCTGAAATCCACAAGAGCTGCATCCTAGCTGTCCGTCCCGATCATGCTTAACCTCTGTATGGCTCTTGACGCAGTTAATCACCAAAATCCTCCAGGCCACCTTCTCTCAGCCTATCACAAAGTCTGCTCCGAGCTGGATTGACTTGCACCTATCAGACAGATCATTCCAAGTGTCTTGCAGCTGCAGTACAGCAGCTAAAAAATGCTGCCTTTCGGAAAGTGTGCCAAGGCAGAAAAAGGGCTGGGAAACACTTGTCTAAATCACATCATGTAATAACCAAGGCTCTGTTCTGGGTCCTTTCACTTCCCCTCTTTTCTTCTGTACAGCTTGGTTCTATCACACTGTCCCCATGAAGGTCTGTTAGGAACCTTGGGGTTCTGAGCGACACCCAGCTGCCCTTTGCTGAGCACATACCAGCGCTCTCCCAGTCTTGTAGATATACCCTGTATAACACCAGGAAGATCAGACCTTTTCTGTCTCAGAATGCAGCTCAGCTTCTAGTCCATGCACTTGTTACCTCGCAATTAGACTAGTGTGACTGATATCTGGCAGATCTACCTGCTGGTGCTGTTAGAGTGTCGCAGCTGATTAAAAATGCGGCAGCCGGTCTGGTATTCAATCAGCTCTCATGTCCCACTGCGCCTTGTCTATTTTCACTGGGTCCCTATTCATGCTCACATAAGTTCGAAGTCCTTGGTCCAGGCTATCAGAGTCAGCAGAATCCCAGTCCACCTCCAAGAAACCTCTTATTCTCTGTTCCAGGAATTCCACTACTAGCCTGATACCACTCAGGCTTCCCTGAATGATCTCAATAATGTATTTGCTACTGATTTGAATAATAGTCTTATTAGGTTCTTGTGTTGTGGGAACAACTGCTCACACTTCTACCAGAGCATTCACTGGAAGTTCAGCCCAGCTGCACTTTTGCCTGGTTAACTCCTTGATAGCTGTAGGTTTGTATCTACCTCACTTGTATGCCACTTTGGACAAAAGTTTTTGCTAAATAAAAATATTTATGTAAAAAATGCTCTAGGAAATTCGGAGTCTGGAAGGGGGGGCACTTTTTTAGGTCAAGAGCTCATCTAAGTGAACGTCCTCTATTCACATCTGCTTGTAACATGCGTGAAACACAGATCGTGTGAAATTCACTTACATAAATCATGTCGGTTTCTGACACACCCAGCCGGCAAGGCCATGACTTCCAGAGACGGTTGGGCCGCTGGGGAAGACGTCACATACACCGTCCTGTAGGGGTGTGAGACGTATTAATGGTGCTTTTCCACAGGCATACAGGAACTGAACCGTACCTGAGCCTCACCACAAAGAGAGACTAGTTACAGCCCGGTTCCAGTTCACTTCAGTTTTCCACTGCAGAAGGATCGGCTCGGTAAAGGCTTTGCCGAGAGAGAGAGACAGTGATGTAAAATCAAAAAGATGCTTATTTACTCTTCACACTGTGTACATCATGATTTACTATGTGCTAATTTCCTAATTTTCTAACAATTCTGTGAGGATTGCTGTGTTATGTTACCTATCAAAAATTAGTGGAATTAGCATTTGCTTAAACAAATTAGCATTACTAATTCATTCCTTTAAGCTGTTCTGTAGTACTTTTTTAAGTAGGCGGTTGGGAATTTTCAGTTTCCAAGTTATCGGGAATGATATGTCTGCCTGTGTGTCTCTCTCCCTGAATGTCTGTCTGCCTGCATGTCTCTCTCCCTGAATGTCTGTCTGCGTGTCTCTCTCTCTGAATGTCTGTCCGTCTGCGTGTCTCACTCCCTGAATGTCTGTCTGCCTGCGTGTCTCTCTCCCTGAATGTCTGTCTGCCTGCGTGTCTCTCTCCTTGAATGTTTGTCTGCCTGCGTGTCTCTCTCCCTGAATGTCTGTCTGGCTGCGTGTCTCTCTCCCTGAATGTCTGTCTGCCTGTGTGTCTCTCTCCCTGAATGTCTGTCTGCCTGCGTGTCTCTCTCCCTGAACGTCTGTCTGCCTGCGTGTCTCTCTCCTTGAATGTCTGTCTGTCTGCGTGTCTCTCTCCTTGAATGTCTGTCTGTCTGCGTGTCTCTCTCCCTGAATGTCTGTCTGCTTGCGTGTCTCTCTCCCTGAATGTCTGTCTGTCTGCGTGTCTCTCTCCTTTAATGTCTGTCTGTCTGCGTGTCTCTCTCCCTGAATGTCTGTCTGTCTGCGTGTCTCTCTCCCTGAATGTCTGTCTGCCTGCGTGTCTCTCTCCTTGAATGTCTGTCTGCCTGCGTGTCTCTCTCCCTGAATGTCTGTCTGTCTGCGTGTCTCTCTCCCTGAATGTCTGTCTGCCTGCGTGTCTCACTCCCTGAATGTCTGTCTGCCTGTGTGTCTCTCTCCCTGAATGTCTGTCTGCCTGCGTGTCTCTCTCCCTGAATGTCTGTCTGCCTGCGTGTCTCACTCCCTGAATGTCTGTCTGCCTGCGTGTCTCTCTACTTGTGACCCCAGTGCTGCTCTCTTACCTCATCATCGCTGATTCCAGAACCAGCAGAAGGCGATTCTTCCACAAACACCTGCCTTCCCCTGACCACTGACTTCACCCAGTCCTTAAAAGGGACCCACACTCTTATCAGACTGCAGTAACTTCATACAGTGGCAAATATGTTATAGATTATATCATGCAACTTAACCATTCGAGTTCTCAGCTGCACAGTAACTGCAGGGTGAAGCCATACGATTCACTGTTTGCATTAGCAAGAAGGCATACCTAATAAACTGGGCACTGCATGTATTTCCAGTAGCCAGTGCACAACCTACCTTATTCCCACTATCCACAGTGAGCAGCTGGGCTCCTCTCTTGGTACAGAAGCCCTTTGCTTCCTCACAGCTGCCCTGGCTGCTCCAGAACAGGTAGAACGTGTCTTCATGGAGATACCACTCTTCTGCGTGTTCAAAAGAATCAACAGAGACCCATTTAATCATAGATTAGCTGGTGCGGCTCACTGATGTCGGATAACTGGGCTGCCAAACTCGACTAGTGTGACGTGGATCATTTAGTGATTGTTAGAGGAAGCAAATGACACAGAGGAAGATCTCAAAGGAGATAAACTTTCATCTGGTTGAATGAGGAGTGAATGTTTCTGTGTCACATGCAGTGTGGCACATGCAGTGTATTCTAACACTCACATATCCTGCAGCTTTAGTCTAACCCAGGCATGGAGATTTTTCATAACTTGTTTTTAAGTGTCAATGAGGAAATAATTCAATGTCTTCCTCATCAGCCTTGGGAGGTCACTGAAACCTCGCATGTTTACTGCACTGTCTGGGGACAGGGGTTCCTCACCGTTGTTGGGGGGAAACGGAGGCGGCTGGGAGACGCGGTGATCTGTCGGAGGAGCAATCGACCAAGCTGATTTATCCACTGCAGTGAACAAAGGCCACATGGTATCATGATGCATTTAATCAAAGCTTGAGGATGTATGTTTGCAGTAAACAGTCAATGCCGGCCAGCTGGACCTGAGGAAACATTTAAGTTTCCAACGTGGAGATCATGACTTACAGTGAACGGCCACCATCACCAGTATGGTAACCAGCAGGAGCGTGTTGGCAGTCAGAAGGATGAAGACCAGCTTCTTTCTGTCAGGACTTTGTTGGACCCCTGAAACACAAAGAAGAAAGTAGTCTTTTCTAGTTACCCCTGAATTATTCCATCAACATTGTTCATATTTAAATTCTAAATACAGATCTTAAGCAGAAATGCTCTATCATTAAGTAAAAAGGGAACAGTGGACACTCTGAAGGCACCAGCATACACCCAGGGTTGTAGGAATGGGGGGCATTTCTGTCGCTCTCATCATCGAGTGCTTTTTATCATTTATGTTTGAGTGTTTCATGAGTTGCTTCTGCAAGTTTCACAGGTGTAGCTACGATACAACCACATTAAGCAGGGGATTTGATACCTGGCAGCATCATCTCATTGCTTGAAAAGCGTGGAGATACCGGGCGCTTAAAGAATGAAATTCTTTAATTCACAAAAATTTCCATGACAATTGTTTCAGTTCTGGCTCCTGCCCTGCAGGCTCCTCTGGGCCCTCCAGTCCCCACAAGCCCCTCTGGGCCCTCCTGTCCCCACAAGCCCCTCTGGGCCCTCCAGTCCCCACAAACCCCTCTGGGCCCTCCTGTCCCCACAAGCCCCTCTGGGCCCTCCTGTCCCCACAAGCCCCTCTGGGCCCTCCAGTCCCCACAAACCCCTCTGGACCCTCCTGTCCCCACAAGCCCCTCTGGGCCCTCCTGTCCCCACAAGCCCCTCTGGGCCCTCCAGTCCCCACAAACCCCTCTGGACCCTCTTGTCCCCACAAGCCCCTCTGGGCCCTCCAGTCCCCACAAACCCCTCTGGACCCTCTTGTCCCCACAAGCCCCTCTGGGCCCTCCAGTCCCCACAAACCCCTCTGGACCATCTTGTCCCCACAAGCCCCACTGGGCCCTCCTGTCCCCACAAGCCCCACTGGGCCCTCCAGTCCCCACAAGCCCTTCTGGGCCCTCTTGTCCCCACAAGCCCCTCTGGGCCCTCCAGTCCCCACAAACCCCTCTGGACCCTCTTGTCCCCACAAGCCCCTCTGGGCCCTCCTGTCCCTGCTCCTGCCCCCTTACTTACTCTCGCCCTGCAGATCCCACATCACTCTCAGGTCCCGGTCCTGCAGTTCCAGTGGTGTCCCCCAGCTTGGCAGTCCCCTGGGTGCCATCCAACTCCACTGACCCCTCGATGCTGCCCCGCTCCCAAGACCCCTCAGCACTCCCTAGTGTTGCCCACACCCACATTTGTTTAGTTCCTGTAATTGTGTCTCATGTCTGGTCTTGTGCTGTGTTTGGTCCTCCCTTGTCAGTCTGTCTCTCTGGTTCTTGTCAAAGTCAAAGTGAGTTTGGCACAAACTTGCTGAGCGAACCAGTGAGCAATCATTGTCAAATTTTGATCTCTAAGTTGGAAAGCTGAGGACATCCGTTATCCAATCCGTTGAAGTTATCTTTCACAGTAAGCCAGCACTTTAGTTTCTCCTGTCGAGCAGTTTAACATGTAATTTAGTTAATGGTGTAAAATATTTTTTATATTTTTAAATGTTATTAAATGTTTTTAAACTTATTTTAACTGCTCCTTTTAACATCCCTGTCCAGATAAGTCTTATAGTCACAAAGAGCATTGCTAATCACTGCGGTTCTAACTGTTGATAAAACCGTGAAATACTAGCCAATCGTCGCCCTCTTATCTGATGTTCTTACAGCCTATGACGTGACAGCAGGCGGAAGTCAATGCGCTCATAAGAGGGTCTGGCTCTCAGCTATTTGCACGCTCTGCCGCAACAGGAAACGTGACAGTGGAATAGCTTCCTGATTGGGACAAATGATGAAATTATTAATTATGTTAACACATGACCACAATTAAAATGCTGCTAAATAAATTGCAACCTACAGATGACACTTTTATACCATACCATTTACTTGTATTTGTACTTTCTGGACCTGAAATCTCCACCTCTGGACCTACCGCTAGTTAGCTCCGCTGTTCAGCATTCACGTCATAAACCAGGGAAACCGGTATAGTCATGAGAAATGTTTCATCCCCAAGAAGACCATAATTACTAATTAAATGCTACTGTGTTAGAAGATGAGCAGGGGGTTATAGAATGAGGGGAGGCAAATGTAATAATACACTGTTAATCGTAATGGGGGGGGGGGGGTTGTCATAATTTACCATTTAACCGATAACTGATAACTTTATCGATTAATTAAAAAACCGTCAGTTTTTTAATTTAGGTTATTTAAAAAACAGTTAGGCGGTTAATAAAGAAAAACGGTTCCGAAATTTGCAGTGTGGTAATCACATAGAACGGAGAGAATAAAAGAAATATACGCTTGGTTACATAGCCTATCAACTTATAAGGGTGTTTCATTGGTTGTTTAAAAGTAGTAAAACAGTCACAAATGTACTGCATGTCTAATATCAGGATGCAAAATATCAGAGGTAAAAAGCAGTAAATAAACCGACAGTAAGCACTCACCCGCCGATCTGAAGCGAGTCTCTGCCGGCTTGGAGTGCAGAGTCTCGTAGACGTCTTGTGACGGAGGGTCACTTTCATAGTGGTTCATCTCAATGGTCTCTGGGTGATTCATCTCCTCCGGGTCGGTCCAGCTACACCTGTCGCCTGCGTGCTGCTCATCTGAAAGGTGCCGTTTCACTCCTTGGTTGCTGGTCGTCTTTTATGTTTTCTTTTTATTTTTTTGGTGATGATGCACAATGAGCTGAATGTGGCTGAAAGAAGAAGTCAGTATGAAGATGTCAGTTGCGCCTATTCAAAGTAAAGTTGATGATAGGGCGAAAACTAAAGTGAGAGTTTAATTTAAGAACCTGGGGACAGCATGTAGCTCTGCTGGTTAGGAAGCTGTGGCTGTGGTTAGAGTGATCTCACCACTGAAGTCTTCAGCAAGGCCCTTAACAGCCTATTTCTCCACTACAGTTTCAAAACAAAAAAATAAATAAATGTACACTGGTAGGGCTGTTGCGATTAGGGTTGCAACGGGGCGGAAGATTTACAGAATCTTTCCATGTGTCATGGTCGCAGACCAGGGGAGTCGAGGCCAGGTGTGAGGGAGGTGTGGGGGGGTGTGAGGGGGGTGTGGGGGGGTGTGAGGGGGGTGTGAGGCTTTATTTACAGCAGAGCAGGGAAAAGCAAAGCGACCGTAAAATGAGATCTCTTTCAAAATTAAAAATGACATTATTTGGTACAGTTCTGGAATGGCAGTTTTACATTTTCTTTAGCAATTTATACTGCTTGTTGAAAGTTTGCAGCATAATTTTAAATGCTAGTTTTTAGGAGTTTTTAAGTTAGTTGTGGGGGTGGCATGGTAGTGCAGCGGTTAGCACTGTTGCCTCACACCTCTGGGACCCAGGTTCGAGTCTCCGCCTGGGTTACATGTGTGCGGAGTTCGCATGTTCTCCCCATGTCGGCGTGGGGTTTCCTCCGGGTACTCCGGTTTCCCCCCACAGTCCAAAAACATGCTGAGGCGAATCTGAGTTGCTAAATTGCCCATAGGTGTGCCTGTGTGAGTGAATGGTGTGTGAGTGTGCCCTGCGATGGGCTGGCCCCCCATCCTGGGTTGTTCCCTGCCTCGTGCCCATTGAACATAAGAACATAAGAACTATACAAATGAGAGGACGCCATTCGGCCCATCAAGCTCGCTTGGGGAGAACTAAACTAATAGCTCAGAGTCATTAAAATCTTATCTAGCTCTGATTTAAAGGAACCCAAGGATTCAGCTTGCACTACATTATCAGGAAGGCTATTCCATACTCTGACTACACGCTGTGTAAAGAAGTGCTTCCTTAAATCCAGCTTGAAATGTTCTCCCGCTAATTTCCACCTATGGCCACGAGTTCGTGTATTTAAACTAATGCTGAAGTAACTATTTGGTTGAACAGCATCCAAACCTGTTAGAATCTTATATACCTGGATCATGTCCCCCCTCAGTCTCCTTTGCTTGAGACTGAACAGATTTAGCTCAAGTAACTGTTCCTCGTATGACATTCCTCTAAGACCAGGAATCATTTTTGTGGCCCTACGCTGCACCTTTTCTAAGGCCACAATGTCCTTTTTAAGATATGGTGACCAAACCTGCACACAATATTCTAGGTGAGGTCTCACCAAGGAATTGTATAATCTTAGCATTACCTCCCTTGACTTAAACTCCACACACCTGGAGATATACCCCAACATCCTATTGGCCTTTTTTATTGCTTCCCCGCACTGGTGAGAGTGGGACATGGAAGCATCAACATACACACCAAGGTCTTTCTCATGATCAGCTACCTTTATTTCAGTGGAACCCATAAAATATCTGTACTTTATATTTCTGCTCCCTAGATGGAGTACCTTACATTTATCGATGTTAAATTTCATCTGCCAGGTATCGTCCCAGTCACTAATTAAATCAAGATCCCGCTGTAGCTGCTGAGCCACTAATTCAGTATCTGCTACACCACCCACCTTGGTGTCATCTGCAAATTTCACCAGTTTACTGTATATATTGGTATCCATATCATTTGTGTAAATTAGGAACAATAGTGGTCCTAAAATCGAACCCTGCGGTACCCCACTATGAACGCAAGCCCACTGTGACATTGTGCCTCTTATAACTACTCGCTGTTTCCTATCTGTTAACCAGTTATCAATCCAGGTCGCTACGGTACCTAAAATACCTGTCGCTTTGAGTTTAAGTAGGAGCCTCTTGTGGGGGACAACATCAAAAGCCTTTTGGAAATCTAAGTAGATGACATCATAGGCCTTCTTATCATCAACTTATCATTGCTTCTGGGATAGGCTCCGGACCCCCCACGACCCAGTAGGATAAATGGATGGATGGACGGATGAAGTTAGTTGTATCGCCGCTGCTTTTAAACAAAGTCGACATCACCGTCATAAAAGAGGCCTGTTTCCGACAGGAAGTGATGTTTTTCGTCCATTTTCATCCAAGTTCCGACTCGGAGAGAGATAATCAAACACAGGACAGAACATGGCATGAGATACATTTTCACTTTTGAAATGCAAATGACTCACAGCATCCAGCAAAAAGAATTTCAATAATTCAGTATAATTTTTATTTCAGTTTATTTTTTGTTATTTAACTAAACTTATGAACGTACTTGCGCCCCGATCTCTCCGATCCTCCAGCACTGCTAGACTGGTCCTACCACCCCTCAAGGCACAAGGAAGACACACATCTCGGCTCTTCTCTGTCCTGGCACCTAGTTGGTGGAATGAACTCCCCCTTGATGTCCGAACAGCGGAAACCTTGGCTACCTTCAAGCGACAACTCAAAACTTTCCTTTTTCAGAAATACTTGAAGTAGTACTCTATTCTTACTCAGCTCTTTTCCGTGTGTGTGTATGTAAAAAAAAAAATTTTTTGCACTTTCTCAACAGTATTCAGATAGATGGTATTCATAGCTTGGGTCCTTATTGAGCTAGTATTGGAAAAATTAATCGCAGCGTCTTAAAGCACTTATGTAAGTCGCTCTGGCTAAGGGCGTCTGCCAAATACTGTAAATGTAATGTAAATGTAACTAGACCCTGAGATACGTAAACTCTTCTGCTTGAGGCAGCAACTCATCCCCCCACCAGGAGGGGGCGATCCATTTCTGGTCGAGAACCATGGTCTCAGACTTGGAGGTGTTGATCCTCATTCTGCAAACCGTCGCAGCGCACGCTGCAGCTCACAGTTCGACGATGCCAACCGGACAACATCATGAAAACACTGACAGTATGAATCAGTGTTCGTGCCGTTTGCAAATCGGACAAATCCAAACATTTTAAGGCGGGATTCAGCAGCACTCTGTTTGTTGTTCTATAAGAATTTATGTGGGCCTACGTCATTGTCTTTTTGCTTTGTTTTGCCAAGTTTATGTAGTGATTCAACTTACCCGACTGAAATACATAATACACTTAATAAGTTTAACTGATAAAAAAAAATCTCAAATAAACTGATATATTTGAAATAGTTAACAAATCGTTGATATTATATTTTGTCATCGGTGTTACTGAATGATTTTCTTTGTGTCAACAAATATAATGTCACATTTGATGTTCTAGTGTTGCTTAAACTGCAAAAAAAAATCAGTTTGATTTGAGCAACCATTTTATACGGTTACCCAGATTCAGATTTGATTATTGAATGTCAATAATTTGTCATTTCATAATCATTTCAGATGTAATAGGATAAATTATCAAATGTAGACTAGCTAAATACGCTAAAAAAAAGCGCTTTACAGAAGGAATGGGGAGCCACTTCAGCCACCACCACTGTGTAGCCCCCCCACCTGGATGATGACAGCAGCCATTCTGCCCCAGTACTCTCACCACACAGTATCTAAGGTGGTGAAGGGGCAGGAGAGAATTCACCTGTTAGATACAGGGGATGATCAGAAGGCCAGATTTGAAAGCACCACAGTGGGCAATTTAGCAGGACATCGGGGCACCACCCCTATTCTTTCGAGAGATGCCCAGGGATCTTTGATGACCTCGGTTTTACATGTCATTTTTACAGCACAGTATCCCTGTCACTGCACTGGGGCACTGGGATCCACACTGACCACAGGATGGGCTACCCTGTTGGCCCAATCAACACCTCCTCCAGCAGGAACCCAGCTTTCCTAGTCGGTCTCCTATCCAGCTCCTGACCAGGCCCAAACCTGCTTAGCTTGCGATGGATTACCTAGCCTGAACTGCAGGTGGTGCAGGCAGCAAAGAGATGGTTGCTGACTTCATCAAGAACCCTGCTGCTCACTCAGTGTTAAACATCAGCAGCTCAGCAGTGTGACGTTCCTGGGAGTGCACAAGGCAGACAGGCTCTCCTGGGCTTTGCATACCACCTCCATCACCAGGAAAGCCCAGCAGCGTCTCCACTTCCTACAGAAGCTGCAGAAGACCAGCCTCTCTCCCCCTGTCCTTGCCGCGTTCTACCGAGGAAACATTGAGAGCTCCCTCTGCTGCTGTATCACCATCTGGTTTGTGAACTGCAACGTGAAGTCCCTGCGGCAGATAGCGGGGACGGCAGAGGGGATCATGGGGGCTCCTCTCCCACCCGTCACTGAACCGCAGTGTCGCTGACTGTAAATCCCTGCGGCAGGTAGCAGGGACAGCAGAGAGGATCATGGGGGCTCCTCTCCCACCCGTCACTGAACCGCAGTGTCGCTGACTGTAAGTCCCTGCGGCAGGTAGCAGGGACAGCAGAGAGGATCATGGGGGCTCCTCTCCCACCCTCCCATCCTCAAAGACTGCCACTTCCCCTATCGAAGCCCCCCACAACTTCCCCCTAATGATGCTGATATTTATCTCTTTACTTGTTCTTTTATTATTTCCTGCAATCTTTCATCTCACTGCTCCTGCACATTTTCCCTATACTGCACACACGCACAGAATTAAATCAATTACATATCGTATTGTATCGTGTTAGAAAGGCCTCTTGTCTGTCCATTTTTAAATATCTTTTATCATCTCTTCAATTTCAAACTCATCTCTTCTCCTTGGCCTTTGACACATTGTGAGATGTTGATTTTAATGATAAATTTTATCTTTATCTTTCTTTATTAATTTATTTTATTGATGGCCTTTTAGTCACATTTAATTTTATGGTTTTTATTTAGCTTATTTTACTTTGTATTTTTAAGCGTGTGAATGTTTTAATGTCTTGTACTTATTATGCAACTTTTCTCTTTTATCTATTCCTCTGTGCAGCATTTTGGTCCATAAGGTTGTTTAAAGTGCTTTGTACCCTTATGATAAGCACTGGTGTACACAGAGAGCTGTCTAGGGTAGTCAGGGTAATCCCGTCTATCTCAAAGTGACGCTTTAAGGCCTAATAATATTTTAGATAGTTTCTTGTTACTTTTGCATGTCTGGGAAAAACATACAGAAACTTCGTACCTTATAAACTGAAGTCTTCGATTGATCTCGGTAGCTGAAGTTTCCAAAGCCTTTAAAAGAGAGTTTTGTAGGTGGCGACAGACTATGTATGAACTGCTAGAAGTTCAGTGAAAAAATGGCTGGATGAAGTCATCACAGAACACTAGCCGGACAATATTTTTGAGCCCCCTCCCATTAACAAACTGTCACAGTAAAGGGGGGGGGGGATGGAATTAGGATTATTTCAAGGGCCTATGAAATGGGCTCTAAAATATTTGGAAGATAATTGGATAGGTCAGCGTTGGGGGCCCAAAGATGATTGGATATGCCTTCCTGAGGTGGTGTTTCAGGCATGTCCTACTGGGAGGAGGCCCGGGGGCAGACCCACATCACCCCGGGGGGATTATATCTCTCAGATGGCCGGGGAACGCCTTGGTATTCCACAGAAGGAGCTGGAGGAGCTCACTGGGGGGAGAGGGAGATCTGGGCATCTCTGCTTAAACTGTTGGCCCCACAACCCGACCCTGGATGAATGGCAGATAATGGATGGATGGATAGATGGTGTCGTGACCATTGAAGGAGCAGGAATTTGGGTCGGGAAGCCGGAGAATCAGGAAACGGGACTTACTGAGCAAAACAGCAGGACGAGGTACAAACGGTGAGGCCGTCAATGACAGGACTGGGGAAACAAATCCAAACGCAGACTGAAATACGAAGGACTTAAAGGAACTAACACGAAAAGCTGGTAACAAACGGGATTTTACGCGAGGTTAATGAGGGGGCGTGGCATACAGGAGGATCGGACGAGCAGGGCGTGACAGATGGATGGATGGAGGAAAAGATAGATAGATAGATAGATAGATAGATAGATAGATAGATAGATAGATAGATAGATAGATAGATAGATAGATAGATAGATAGATAGAACTTTATTAATCCCTCGGGAAGGTTCCTCTGGGAAAAAGAATTCTCTTACTCTGGGAAAAGAAACATAATTGAAAAATATAGGTACAGACTGGCATTATGTTTACTGGTGCCACTGACAGGCAATGCACTTACATGCACGATAAACAGATTAAAAAAAGAAAATCTAAAAATCAAACATTACGTAATGTTAATTCATGAACAAAATGATTTTTAAAATCTTGAAAAAGCTGAACTTAAGAGCACAGAGGAAACATTTGCTCCTGAATATTAACTACGTGTACGAGTTCAAACATAATTGATAAAATACACATGGCGCCAGTTGAAGTTTAAGTCTTAAACGTTTCAGACTTCACGACGGATACGTCAGACATTCAAGGTCAGCCTGGGGCAGAAAAGACAGCAGGTCACCAGCAAAGGCATTTGAGATTAGAGGACCGGATGCTTTATTTCAGCTCTGGGGATGAAACGGTGGTGTCACAGGCTTCTGACAAATCCACCCAACTATGTGCAGAGGTTTCAAGCAAGGGGACGAAGTTGGTCCGAGGGGTGGGAGACATCTACCCTGAAAGGGGACAGAGACAAACCTCAGTCCATCCCTATAAACACAAATGATTTGTATAAACAAATCGCAGATCACAAAGACACAAAACTAACCCCCGCTCTATTTCATCATTTGCCAAATCATGTTAAAGAATTAAATATACAAAGAAAATAAAGCTTAAACAGTCTTGCCACAGTGCGATTTAAATGTTTATACTCTTTCCAAGGGTATCGGGGCAGGGGGGTGGCCCAGCACTTCACAGAGAATTAGAATTAAGTGATCAATTGTCGACACACCACAGCACACAACAACTAAATCTGTCCTCTGCATTTAACCCATATGTGACATAGCAGGCGGTAAGTAATTCAGCGCCTGGGGAGCAGTGCTTGGGGGCGGTGCCTTGCTCGGGGTTCCTCAGTGGTGCCTTGCGGGTCTGGGATTCGAACCTAGTGTGCTTCCCTAACCATTAAGCCACCACTGCATGAATATGTATACTAAAGGGCCCACAATTTCTAGGTACCCCCACGGGGACCACGTAAAGATGTCCCAAATCAAAGTGAGACTATGAGACGACCTCCTGTATATTTCTGTCTCGCGACACAAAAACTGCAGCTCCAGTTCTCATTAGCCGGAGAGCGAAGCTCTCGATTTACCAGTCGATCTACATTCCTGCCCTCACCTATGCTCATGAGCTCTGGGTAGTGACTGCAAGAATGAGATTGTGGATACAAGCGGCCAACATGAGTTTCCTCCATAGGGTGTCTGGGCTCAGCCTTAGAGGATCTCAGACATTCCGGAGGGGTTCAAAGTAGAGCTGCTGCTCCTCCAGCATCGAAAGGAGCCAGTTGAGGTGGTTTGGGCACCTATGTAGGATGCCTCCTGGACGGCTCCCTGGGGAGGTGTTTCGGGTATGTCCTACAGGGAGGAGACCCCAGGGCAGACCCAGGACATGCTGGAGAGATTGTATCTCTCGGCCGGCCTGGGAACGCCTTGGTATCCCCCGGAGGAGTTGGAGGAGGTGGCTGATGAGAGGGAGGTCTCACAACAACAGTGGGATGACGGTACTTAAATTCTGCACTGTACCGCATTCCGTGGCGTCGCTATGGCCAGTTCAGCGCCTCTTGCAAGGCAGAATCTTGCAGCTTCTGGACAGGGTGCCGTATCCATTCCAGAGCAAGCAGAAGTCGGCATCATGGGGATGTCGGAACTCTGTGTTCGGTTTCACAGTTGGTTTGGAAGTGCGCTGTTGTCCTGTTTAGTGCAACAGGATGGATCACACTTATATACACAGACTAATAGGTCAGAAAAAGTCCTTCACTCTAGGAGCCAAACAAAAGTGACTAGAAGGAAGATGCAGCACTGCGTTGGACTGCATGCAGTGTTTTGGTTAGAGTGCAGCATTGCTGGGTCTTACAGCAAAACCGAAAAAGCGTACTTAGCCAAAAACCATTCTGTTGATTGTGGTGCAGTGGTTAGCACTGCTGCCTCACACCTCTAGGACCCGGGTTCGAGTCTCCGCCTGGGTCACATGTGTGCGGAGTTTGCATGTTCTCCCCATGTCGTCGTGGGCCGTTTCCTCTGGGTACTCCGGTTTCCCCCCACAGTCCAAAAACATGCTGAGGCTAATTGGAGTTGGTAAATTGCACGTAGGTGTGCATGTGGGTGTGAGTGAGCCCTGTGATGGGCTGGCCCCCCCATCCTGGGTTGGTCCCTGCCTCATGCCCATTGGTTCTGGGATAGGCTCAAGACCCCCCGCGACCCAGTAGGATAAGCGGTTTGGAAAATGGATGGATGGTACTAATGGAGAGCAGTGTGGCAGCCAGAAAAACCCTCTCATTTCTCAGCTGAGCTAAATGGTCCAGCTCATTGAAAAGTGCCGGAATTCCCATCACTAAACTGCTGAAATCTGCGTGTCACTAGGGGATTTGAGTTAACCATGGATGTGAGTTGTACACTGTTGTTGAAAGACAAATACAGAGGTAGCTGAAAATGAATTAAAAATAATTAAAAAAATAACTAAACCTGAAAATGTCCCATTCTTTCGTGTCCCTTTCCTGTTTGGCCAGCAGGTGTCGCTGGGCATTTCTTGTTGAGCATGCGGCTACTTGCAAACTCCTTTGTCATGTGTTCAAGCTCTGCCTCCTCAGCTGTTTGTAGATTTTGTTCCCTTATGTTTCAGTTGTATCCGTTTTCTAGTCCCTGTGTTTTGATTTGTATTCTGTTTTTTTTTGCCTTTGTGCCCTTGATTGTGTTTTTACTGGTCTGCCATTGCCAGTGTTAGATTCTCTTTCCTTGTTTCTGCCAGTGTCTTAGTTTTCCCCTCCCAGTCCCTTGATTTAACTATTAGTTTCATCTGTGGCCTGTTTTCCCAACCCTTGTTAATTTTTTTCACATGCCCTGTGTTAGTCTTGTTACCCCTCAATATTTAAGTCCCTGCCTCGGTTCAGTTCAGGTTCATCGTATGTATATTGTTGTTCGTCAGCGTAATATATCATGTCTTAGTGGTTACTCTGGTGTTTTGTTACTTCCTTCCTGCCTGCCTACTCCTGGTTGCCCCTACCATTTGTAGTTAGTCATTGTTATTCCTTTGTTGTTTTTTTTAAGTTTTGACCCCTCGTTGTCCTTTTTGTTTTGTAGTATTCCCCGTGTTTTCAGTTTGTGAATAAACCCCCGTGTTCCCTGAGCCGCCAGTGGTTCATCCGCCTTTTTCCCAGCCTGCACCATGCCATGCCCTCATGCCAATCCCGTCCGGATCGCTGACAGAAAATTAACTAAAAATAAGGCGAAACTAATAAAGAAAATGCAAATGTCCAGTTCTTGTGAGGGGGGTTGCCAGTGTCAATACATACAATTAAAGGCAATCAGCCATTTCTAGAAAATATACGCGAATACATGAGATGGATGTAATTGGTAAGGGTGCGACAAAAAAAACCTTTATTACTTCAGCATTTTAATGCTCCATTTAGTTTAACATGGTTGACTGAGATCGACACCGCGTGCGTGACTCAAATCCTGTAACGACCCAGGTTTAGTTTCCAGACAATCATATGATTCCTTATAACACGGCCTTACATACCTCACTGACTCTCACTGGTCATAGTCGAGGACAGAAGCAGCATTCACGTCATATTTCAGAGGATGAGCTGAAGAACGGGAAAAACACATTTTTGAAGGGAAGTGAATGTGAAAGTACAGATCATGTAAGGGACTCGTTTCACTCGGACGAATCGCCTGCAAATGTCACACCATTAGGACATAGCAAGTTTATGTACTGAAAATTCCATTTTAGACTCACGGTTATATTTACTAACCATAGTGACGGAGCGGACAGATTTTGTCGTTTTGCATTTTAGCGGAGTAAATCTTAGATGGAAATCCCGAGTTTTACCTTATAAAGTGTGCGATCTCGATTTCAATTTATACTACAATTTAAGTCCTTTTTGGTTATTATTAGAAAGGAGCAGTGGTTATCACTGCTTCCTCACAGCGGGAAGGTTCTGGGTTCGATCCAACGTCCTTTCGGTGTGGGTCATGTGGGTTTTCGCCGGGCGCTCTGGTTTCCTCCCACAGCCCAAAAACATGCAGGATAGGTTGACTGGTGAGGCTAAATTGACCCTGTGGTTTGTTGGCGCCTGCCCAGGGTTGGTTCCTTCCTGCGCCGATTGTCTGAAAATGTAACAATAAAAAAGCAAGTTTCCTCTAGTCATTACAATATTAATAATTCATTGATTATATTTTTCCTATACATGAAATATTCTCAGTTAATGGTGCAGGGCAAGAAATGACAAAGCAAGTTAATAACAATTACAAATTGTTTAATTTTGTTTATCAGGTATGGCAGACAATGGGAGCGTTCGCTCTGCATGTACAGTTTAATCCTGTTTTGTGAAACAACTAAAGACCGGCTCTCCAGATTTACTGAGGCAGGTGCAAGCCAGGTAGATTGCAAAATAATTTTGATGTGGGCGGACGGGGGATTGCAATGGCAGCTCGACATCGCAATATCTGTTAGCATCGTCTATCAAACCTCGCCCTCCAGCTCCACTTCAGGGTTCGTCAACTAACACGCTGAAAAATAAATAAATACAGGTTCCTTATTTTTTCGCTTACTGTCCCTACTTTTGTTTCCTTAAAATTTTTCAGATTAGTCTTACTCTAAAAATTACTGTTGCGTTTAGCTACCAATGTACATGAAAAAAACTTTCCAACTGCTGGGATTTTAGCAAATATTCTATTTTCCTTTAATAGAAATGCACAATATAACAGATATCGGTAATATAAAATAATATGATAAATGTGCACAATTTCGCTAAATGTCGACTCCCTTGGAAACGCACCCAGATGTAAACATTAACAATATTAACAACATAAACATTAAACGATAGTAAATAATTTATAAATTGATTGCTGAGGAGGTTACCTCTGCTGATCTCCCGTGGGTTAGAGAGCTGCAAAGTCTGGTAAGATATTCACTGTGAGAGAACCATCCTGGTGTTTTCGCCGTTGAACTCGATCCTCCTGCATCGTCTGTACGGAGAGAATTACGTGGGAATACAAACACACACCTAACTCTTCGGCCGGCTTTCTAATATACCAGAGTTGTTACTGGTTCGAATTTGTAGTTTGGTTTAACTTCCTATTTCATTGAAAGCCTTTAAAAGATGTTGCATAATTTATCTTCTCAACTGGTTTTGGTGCTAAATTACAGTTGGGCCATTATAACTTAGCTGTAATGTGTTTAGATATGCGGTGGTGCAGTGGTTAGCACTGTTGCCTCGTGCCTCGGGAACTAGCGTTCTAGTCTTCACCATGGTTCCGTGTGTGCGGAGTTTGTATGTCCTCCCTGCGTCGTCATAGACAAGGCCATAACTTAGGGTCGAGCATTGGGGGGGCTGCCCATTTAAGGGGGTCCAGAGGGTTCTATTGTCTGGTTTTGGTTGATTGATTGTCTTGTAATTTACTTTTTGTTTAATTGTTTAATGTCTTTTCCCGTTTGTCTGATGGTTTGACGAAGCCTATGTGCATAAATTCCTTTGTGCCATTTTGTGAAGAGTGAGTTGCTAGCTGTTAGTTGTTTGTTTTGTTTGTTCATTCGTTTAGAGTTTTCTTATACCGGCTTAAGTTTATTTTTGATAGTTTGGTGTGTTTGCACTTGTTTACTTTTGTTGTGTTATTTTTGCAAATAATCTTTATAATAAAAACATCTTTTCCTTTAAAAACCTTCCCGTGTCCTCCAGCCTGGCCTGCTTGGTCCCTCACACCATCACACGACAGCCAGTGAGACTCTTGTGCAAACAAGACCTGATGTTTCCTCCCTATTTCTAGTGACCAAGCGGTTTTTGACTTTGCCCATCACAACCTGCTCTAATAAAATCATTCTCAGCAATGCAAAGACATAAAACGCTTCGGAGAGTAGACATGGCCAACAAACTACTGCCAGGACTGATAAAACTATGTGTTCTTAAAAACATCAAGGTGGACGGAGAGAAGGTTCCCAAAAGATGGCATGCATGTGGACATCCGAGGATTCGCCCTCTTTCCAGTGATAACTTGGAAAAATAAGTATTTTTCTTTCAGCACATTTTAGGCCAAGCATGCAAGATACTACACACTGTGGTGGCATTTCTGACATGACGCGAAGTGCACAAATGTATATGAAAAGCCAAAGTGTGCAGGGATTTCTTGAATGCAATGGGACACACTTGATATCTGAATAAGTAAACAAGAGATAAAATGCAACAATGTTGCCATTTGTGTTGGTTGTGTTTGAGGGTGTCCATCATGGTAGCCTAGTTGTATAAACATCCGTTAAACAACTTTGGGCACTTACAGTGAAACTTCTTTGGAATCATGTCGGGCTTTGATAATCTCAGTGCTGCACTTGGCTTATTTGAGGAACAGGACTTCCTTGAGTAAATGCCTTAAGTGCATGAAGGTGCATGCCAAGTCTGGTAGTGTGTAAGTCTGGACCTAGTGGGACAAATGGAACAGTGCCACGGTTACAGACATCTCACCTCCGGCAGAAGCTCCGTGCGTCTTACACAAAAGACAGCAACTTCCTGACACCCAAGAATGATGCACAATGTCCTGGAAATCATTTCATTACTCAACGGTTACCCTACTTCACCCTACCTGACTAGCAAATACTACTGCTGGAAACCAACGGGACCGCTAGGGATCAAAACCGGGAGGACTGGTAAAGGGAAGGACACTGGCAGACAGGATGAGCGACGTTAATGACAAGACTGGGGATGATGACACAAATACTGAAATATCAAGACAAGCAAGGAGGAACAACCAACAGATGTAGTTCATTAGGGTCAAAATAGTTGTTAACCTCTGGAGGTTGTGTAACATATTGATGAGGAGGAAGCATGTGTTTCCTTGCCAAACCGTAGCCAGGAGCTTATACTGCAGAGCAGGCAAATGCAACAAGGAAAAAAATACAAGAGAAAGAGCAAGAAAACGGATGTGAGGCAGAGGTCATGCACTAGCCCAGGGTAGAAATGCAGTGACTGTCCAGTGCGGCATAAACACAGCACTGTATAAAGAGGACACTGCAGTAAACTTCAAAAACACCCAAAAAGGTAAACAAAGTGATAACCCAGAGGTGTGTTAGAAATCCGGTGAGATGGGGTGGGCTAAATGGGGACGAGATGTTATGAACCACTTCTGAATCGACGCTCACAACCTTTATTTGTGCTGATTTGTTTTTGAAATAATGGGAATTCAATTCAATTTATTGTTATATAGCGCCTCTCACAACAGAGTCGTCCCAAGGCGCTTTACGTAAATGCCTTGTGATACATTACATCATTAGAGAGGATGATGCAGAACGGGGAAAAGGAAGGGAAGAAAAGAAAGAAAGAAAGCCAGATGATAACAGAGGAGGGGAACCAAAAACTCCCAAGGAAGGAGAAAAACAACCTCTGGGGGTCCAAGGTCAACTGGCTGCCCAACCCCCCCTGGGCAGACCAACATTACTGATGACAGAAAAGGATGGACTTGCTTCCTAAGCGTAAGCTGTGATTAAGGATCACATTGTGATCATGCTTTTTAACATCATACAGGGCTGCTAACTTTGGCCAGCTGTCTGGCGTGAGATTTTCAGTTCGAGACTGCGGACACATGCACACGCATTTACATGTATGCAACAGTTTTATTACCTTGTAAACAGTCTGTATGATTTGCAAACTACCCCAACGCTTTGGATGCAGCTAATTTTAGGTTTATTTTGGAATACTATGTTTTGCATCGCACTTGGTGATGTAAGCCTTGGTGAGACTTGGATGTAGCTGCTCGGCCATGGAAACCCATTCCATGAAATTCCCTACACACTGTTCTTGAGCTAATCTGAAGGCCACAAGAAATTTGTAGGTCGGTAGCTATTGACTCCGCAGACAGTTGGCGACTTCTGCACACTGTACGCCTCAGTACACGTTGTCCCTGCTCTGTGATTTTAGGTGGCCTGTCACTTTGTGGCTGAATTGCTGTTGTTCCCTATTGCTTCCACTTTGTTATAATACCACTAACAGTTGACCGTGGATTATTTAGAACTGAGAAAATTTCACACATGCGCTTGAATTCACTGAGCTCCTGAAAGCGACCCATTCTTTTGCAAATGTTTGTAGAAGCAGTCTGCAGTCTGCATGCCATGATTTTATACATCCGTGGCTATGGAAGTGATTGGAACACCTGACTTCAATGATTTGGTGGGGGTGTCCCTATACTTTTGCCAATATAGTGCATGATCGACAGTTAGTAATCACTAGCTAATTAGGAGAATGACAATTGACCGGTGACTCTCCTGTCCTGGCTGTTCCCCTGAACACTCTGCGGACCGGGTCCAGAAACTGTAGCTCCATCAGCAGTTCACAACACCAGGGATTCTACGAGGATCCACGGTCAGTCTGTGACTCCTTGTGTTAATCCATCCATATTCGCCATGTTATTGTTGCATATTACATGCAGGCTACCCAGTGTGTCTGATCTGAACTATCGGGGACAGTGTTATTGAGTGGAAAATGGCATGGTAACATAATCTACAACTGGAGAGAATCAGCGCCGAGATCTTTCATTGGCTTGGATTAAAAATATAAAAAAATGTAATGAAAAAATAGTAACACTAATCAGTACATGCAACAGTAAAAGTATGAGCCCAAGAGTTATTTGTATTTATATTATATTTAAATGCAAATTAAACACAATTACGTCAAAGGCGGCGCTCCACCTTCTGGCCATTGCAAGGTACTACCCCCCTCCCCCCACGGGCTCGTGCCTACTACATACCAAAGACAAAACGCATTTTATCCATGAAATGACTTTCTTTCATTCACGAAATGCATCACGACCACAAAATGGCTTTCTTCTGTCCACGAAATGCAAAAGTGCTGATATCGCTTCTGTGCACAGAAGGAAACATTCCTTTACGATTTGTGTACCTGAACGAAAGTGAAGCCTTTTTGCTTTTGTGGACGGACTGCAGCAAGGCATTGCTTGATCTTGTCATTGTGGCACAGAATGTATCTTGTACACGAAAAGGAGCACTTGACACTTGGGCTCCCCATACAACAGGGCCGGATTAAGCAAGAGTGTCCCTGAGCAACCGCACACATGACGTCTCGCCAGGAGGAAGCTGACCGCTGGCTCATGAAATTCAGAAATCAGAAATCTCCCGTGCTACAATACATAGTGTAGCGCCAGAGGGGTGCATGTCCCAGTTAGCCCCGTGTGCAATTTTAAATAGTCCTTGTGGTACTGTTGTGTTATTAATGGTTGAACTACCTAAATTGTCATGAATGTGTTTGACCGTGTGTCCATCCAGGACACTGTGGATCCACACAGCGAGCCCTGAACCTCGACCGAGACGACCGAGGAGGGCGGGCACCGCAGCGGACTCCAGCCACTCGCCGGGCGTCCAGTGCACCCCACTTGTCAGCAGCGAGAAGCTGCAGTGTGAGCACGCCCAGAGGAAGCTAGAGGCATGCCACAGCTGGGAGGCCCAGCTGGCTGAAGAGCACCACAAACTTGACAGGCAGTGGGAACGGGGGCCATCAAGACTGGGAGCTGCTGTGGGAGTCAGTGGAGCAGCAGCAGCAGGAGCTGGAGCAGCTGCGTGGTGAGTTGGCCAGCTGGGAGACGCAGTGCGACCGCCAGACGTGATTGGCCGAGGCAGTGGAGGCAGCTCTGCGAGCCCCTGGAGCGGCAGCTGCTGTGCGGGGCTGCCCGACCCTGCGAGCAGGAGGCCTCGTGGCAAGACCAGCCTGCCCCACAACACCAGGGCCTTTCTAAGCAGGGTTGGAGGAAGGGCTGGGGCCAGGAGGGGGCCGCATGCTGAAAGTCTCCAGCAGCCTTGTGCGCTGGTTTTCCCTGGAGAAGGAGGCCTGACTGTGGGAGTCACTGGGTGTCGGGTGTTCCAGCCAGATAGACCCTGTGAAGGGGAATTTGGTCCCCTTAAGGCACGGAAGTGAAAGGGTCGGCGCCGGGGGGGGGGGATCTGACACACCAGCACCAGCCAGTAGCTGGTCACGCCACCCCTAGGACTCGCTTCAGAACTGGGGGGGACTGGGGGTGGTGCTCGCTGGGATGGTCAACCTCTGAGGAAGGAGCAGTGTAGCGCCGGGATGGGTGCATGTCTCAGCAAGCTAGGCTCTACAATATTATATTAGATATTAAAGTGTATTAACTTGATGAAAGACATTTGTGAATGAGACCAGGAGCGGACTTAGGGAGGGGTAGCTCTGCTCGGGTCCCCAGGAGGATTTATGCCTGCTTATGCTTACAAATCTCCAGTTGGGGGCGACAAAGTTTATACTTCGAGAATTGTTGTCTTTAAGTTACATTTTTACCCCGCAAAAACTACTATTGAAAAAATAAAATAAATAAATAAAAATAAGAAGAATATATTATTCTTATTCTTTAAGAATAATATATTATTATTATCGTTAAGTGTGGATGGAAGAGGCAGCGCTGGCGAGCGTCATCTCTCACACTGAATATCATGTGAATTAAATTAAGCATGAACTCATTCCTGAGGATAAATTCTTAATCGCTGATTGTTATTCACTTTTATTTAGCTTCGATTTTATTTTTTGGCCACGGGCATGCAAGTACCTGGTCAGTATTTCTGACCATTCATCATCATAGTGAAATTAAATCAGCCAATGAAAACGCAAGCTCACCTCGACATGCCTAATAACGTAGACCAACTGTGCACTTCTCTTTAGACTGCTGCAAGTCCACGGAGCATGTTATAAAAAGATAGGTTCCAGTAATAGCTTACAGTAAACGTTATTTGTGACGCAGCCAGGCATACGATGCAATACTTTTCAGTTTTACGCCGCCTATAAACCGTTTTCCGTGTTTTAGCTACCCAGGATACCGGGGACTAAATGGAAAATTCTAAATTGAAAGTATTCTGTGCTTTAGCTGTTTTTGGATTCCTGCAAAGTAAGTTCTGGATTTCTGCATTATTTTGTCTAACAAAACATGCTGGTTAAACGTAAGACCGAACCTGCAAATGCTCAATATATAGATCTGTGAGCTTTTGAAAACAGTGCAGTTCAAATGAACATTTTAAATCTGTTTTTAAAATAGTACAGAACAGTACATTAAAGCTATTTTAAAAAAATGTATTTACACGAGAATTCGTGTAAATTACCGTTTAATTTGTAAAATAAGTTCCCAACTGAAAGGGAAACTAAAAACATGTTCTTTATCAAAGTGACTGCGTTTATAGATTCCGGATTTGTAAGAGCTGAAAGGGTTTATTAATCTATACAAACGACAAATTTATACAAATTTGTCATCTAGGCAGTTGAATTCACTTTTCATCCTTCGTATAAAATATTTTTACTCATCAGTGTATTTTCTATATATACCGTCAGGACCATAAATATTTGGAAAGAGACAAAATTTTCGTCAATTCAGTTCAAGTTCTGTACATTACCACAATACATTCTAAAAGAAACAAGTCAGATGCAATTGAAGTGCAGACTTTCAGCTTTAATTCTTTGGGTAGAACAAAAACATTGCATAAAAATCTGGGGAAATAAAGTATTTTTTCTACTGAATACCCTCCTTTCAGGGGCTCGTAAGTAATTGGACAAATTAATATAACTGCAAATAAAATGTTCAGGTCTAATACAGTAAAACCTCGGATTGCGGGTACCTTGGTCTGCGAATGTTTTGCAAGACGAGCAAGATTTAAAAATAAATTTTAACTTGATAAATGAGCGCGTTCTTGCAATGGTAGTGTTACGTATACGCTTTATCTGCCTAGCGGCACGTAATCACAACCGAGCTGATGGTTCTGCTCTCTCTCGCTGCGGGATTGTGGGTAACCGTCTCCCGTGCCCGGTCTCAGGCGGCGCCCTTCACTCGTATAGTCAAAATGTAGTAGAAAAGCACACCCGAATAAGGGTGTAGCAGTGCGAGCGATGAATCTGTTTAACGACAATGCAATGTGCACATTTGTGCTGCTATTTGCTTTGGAACTTTTTTTCTAAGCCGGCTCCGCCTCAGATGATACCGATTTACGTTTTAGCCAGCGATCCGTGTTTTCCATATGTCTGTGTACTCGTACACAGAAACTGCGGAGACGGCAAGTACCGACTAAAAGCGCGCAAACAAATTGTGTTTACTGCGAAAATCGGTCCCCAAGATATGGCGCGTTCTGCCGGACGTTCCTTATTCCTTATTTAATTTGTAAAATAGTAAAACTTGTGTCAGTGTCCAAGTATATATGAATCTAACTGTACGAACTCTCTTATGTTAGACCAACATCTGCATCACTGCAGAATTTCTTGTTTTTTTTTTCCTTTAAATGACTCCTTTCGATAATAGCCTGAATAGAAATGCTGTTTTTACAGATGTTCTTCCGAGTCTGAGTTTCAGTGTGGACACCGACAATCCAAAAATTTTCAAACATTCCGTCCCTGGGTTCGGTTACCAAGTGTGTCACTTTGGGTCTGCAAACAGCGACAGGTGAGTTGCCCTGACCTCCCCAGCAGTGTGCAAGAGTCGCCCTGACCTCCCCGCAGTGTGCAAGAGTCGCCCTGACCTCCCCCGCAGTGTGCAAGAGTCGCCCTGACCTCCCCCGCAGTGTGCAAGAGTCGCCCTGACCTCCCCCGCAGTGTGCAAGAGTCGCCCTGACCTCCCCCGCAGTGTGCAAGAGTCGCCCTGACCTCCCCCGCAGTGTGCAAGAGTCGCCCTGACCTCCCCCGCAGTGTGCAAGAGTCGCCCTGACCTCCCCCGCAGTGTGCAAGAGTCGCCCTGACCTCCCCAGCAGTGTGCAAGAGTCGCCCTGACCTCCCCGCAGTGTGCAAGAGTCGCCCTGACCTCCCCCGCAGTGTGCAAGAGTCGCCCTGACCTCCCCCGCAGTGTGCAAGAGTCGCCCTGACCTCCCCCGCAGTGTGCAAGAGTCGCCCTGACCTCCCCCGCAGTGTGCAAGAGTCGCCCTGACCTCCCCCGCAGTGTGCAAGAGTCGCCCTGACCTCCCCCGCAGTGTGCAAGAGTCGCCCTGACCTCCCCCGCAGTGTGCAAGAGTCGCCCTGACCTCCCTCGCAGTGTGCAAGAGTCGCCCTGACCTCCCCCGCAGTGTGCAAGAGTCGCCCTGACCTCCCCCGCAGTTTACAAGAGTCACCCTGACCTCCCCCGCAGTGTGTAAGAGTCGCCCTGACCTCCCCCGCAGTGTGTTAGAGTCGCCCTGATTTATGGCCAATTTGGTAACTCCAATCAGCCTCAGCATGTTTTTTGGACTGTGGTGCTCAAAAACTCAAAGAAAACCTTCATGGGGAGAACATGCAAACTCGACATACATGGAACGCTGGCAGAGACTGAAACCCAGGTTCTAGAGGTGCGAGGCAATAGTGCTAACCACTGTAACTAGCCAGTATAGACATTTTCCATTACTGCAGACTAAAGTCTCTAAATGAAGACAAAAA
Organism: Brienomyrus brachyistius; assembly: GCF_023856365.1. Lineage (NCBI taxonomy): Eukaryota > Metazoa > Chordata > Actinopteri > Osteoglossiformes > Mormyridae > Brienomyrus > Brienomyrus brachyistius. The sequence continues at coordinate 4,185,217 of NW_026042310.1, forward strand.
TAAATGATGCCTATATCTGTTTGCATTGGTCCAATAAAGTAGCCTGGACATAAAACCCTTTCACTCCACTATGTTTACCAACAGCATTTTTATCACTTTATAACGTTGCTCTAAAAACAGAAGGTGAATGTTTGTGAAGAGAAAACATCTAAATCTAAAACCTATTTGGCAGGTGACTTTAAAAGCAGAAGCCAGACAGCCGTTGAAAATGTCCTTAATAACTGGACCCTCATTTTAAGATATTACTCTTCAAGAAAATAAAACAAACATCGCAAATTATTATATTTTTAACCTGCGAGCTATTTATCAGTGTTTTAAAACTAAATGAACTAAGTAAAAACGATTCTTCACCTTTCCCTCTGTCAACTTCCCTTTTGCATATTCTCCCTGTCTTGTCTTAGGTCTTCGTCCGGGTACTCCGGTTTCCTCCCACGGTCCAAAAACAGTCCAACCAAATTGCCCGTAGATGTGATTGGTGTATGAGTGTCCCTTGCGATGGGATGGCACCCCATCCAACTCATGGATTCTTCACAGCTCAGCGTATCCCATGATTCATTGCACAGATTTTTACAGCCTACAATAGGCTACACTGACCTCGTCCTTTGAAGGATGCAGCCCTTATATCTGTATTGAAATGTTCGTCGCTTGCGCGTTGTGACTGTTCTGTGTTTTCTGTGCCACTGTTGATCCCTCCTCAATTGCATCTTATTGAGTCTGACATCATCCAGGGTTTGTAAGCCTGAGAGTCTCTTGTTCTGTGTGTAGCTGATCCCTCTTGTCCCCCCTCCCCTTCCACTCCAGCCTGCTGGTCACCTCTCCTGTTCTGGACAATGTCACTGGTGTGGTGTACAAGTGCTCCTACAATTCCGGCTCCTGTGAAGGACTGAAAGGTGACGCTTCCTGTAGTATGTTTTCTTCAAAGCTGCAGGGGGGGGGGGGGGGGGGGTTCCAGGAATATGTCTTAGGCACCCTTTTAATTTATGTCCCTCTGTGTTCAACACTCATATTTGATTATATAAGACACACACACTCTATCATAAACACACACGCGCACCCACATGTAGGGTATACCTATCCTTATGGGGACCGCTCATTCATTTCTATGGGGAAAATGCTAATGCTAACTATGACAGCCTTAACCCCCACCCTGCCCTAACCATAACCATAAGTAACCAAACAAAATACAAGAGCTTTTGCATTTTTAGTTTTTTCATTGCAGTCACGGATTTTTTATAAAATAGAGTTTTATAAAAACCAGGAAACCGGTCCCCATATGGGAAAAAAAAAGATATTTATCACGTTCACGTTATGGGGACATTGTGTCCCCATAAGGATAGGTATACCCGCTCACACACACACACACCATGATCTGTTTATGGACACCAATGCACCTGCCTGCACATTGACTGCAAGAGAAAATGTTCAGGAACACAGGGAGAAAAGAAAAGTTGTTCCAAACTGTAATTTAATTAAAATAATCATAATTTTTTTAAGATTATAAATACTATTCTCCTGGATGTTCATAGCCCACCTAAGACTTGCATATTTACCGGTGTGATGTCATGAACGAATTCTCAGTCATGTTCAAGGAAAACAGAACTATGACTGAAAGAAGTTTAGTTATGGGTGTTCGCTTACACGGCCCAGGACACACAAGTCCAGAAGAAAACGAACGTCCTTCTTGCATCAGTGAGATCTTCACAAAGCCGGCGGCATAACTGTTGTTTTTTGCCATCTGTTGTTTTGCAGTGGGGGATCATGGGATTGCGCTGGGTTTGTCGCTGACTTGTGATGGCAGTAGGGCTGTGGTGAGTGCACCTTCCTTTACAGCACAGCTGCGTCAGAGACTGTCGGTGTGTGGTGTTCATCTCATTCAGTTTGTGGTTGGAACATGATAGTTTCATCACTTAGGGACTCACTTCCTGTTTGCTGTCATTCTCACAGGTCTGGCTGCTCTCACGGGTCATACAGTTTCTCACAGATGCGAAGCACGAATTCACATGCCCCCACTGATAAAATCACCCAAAAACTTTTATTATCGATATTTGTTATTTTACTGCTTTACTGGGGTTAAACAGATTAGCCTGTGGGTTTTTGCATGTAACTGGTGTGATGCGCAGTGCTGATCTGTGCCTGCTCAGGATTCATACAGCCTTTTTATTGGCTTGTTCTGTTCTAAAAATGAGGAACCCCCGATTTCCTGCCGATTTTTGGTGCTGGTATTTCACAAACATGTACACTATTGCTCCTTGGCTATCAAGTTTACATGGGGTTTGACCACATGACTCAACTATTATTTTTTGTCTTTCCTAATAGGTCAGAGTAGCTTCGTAAGTCACCTTAGGGTGACACGGTTGTGAAAGACACTATATAACAGTAAATTGAATTGAAAATTGAATAAGTTGTTGTAAATGATATTGCACGATTATACACGTCTTCATTCTTTCTGAAAAGTAATTTGCACCCTGTCTTGTACGTGAGTGGCCTGGGGGGGGGGGGGGGGTTACCTGTATACTGCTTCATGGGGGGGTGGTAATTGGATGTAAGTGAGGTGGAGGGTCAATCCAAGCAGCAGCTCAAATGGGGGTTTTGAAGACCTTCCTCAAGTGGTTTCTCAAGATCCTTTTGAAATGACTAGCAATGGCCAAAGAAACTTCCTTCTGTTGTTTAGATAGCTTTAGGTATAAGATGTTGCATACATCCTTCCCCCCCACCCCTTCCCAGGGGCTGAAATGGCTGCCCCCCCCCGCTGTCAAGATGTCACATATGAGTTAAATGCAGAGGACACATTTCGTTGTTGTGCACTGTGTGATGTGGTGTGTCGTCAATGACCACTAATAACTAAAATTCTAATGTGCCCCCCTCCAGTCTGCTAATGTGGTGCATCCCTCCCAGGTATGTGGACCGCACCTCTCACACGACTGTGACAGCTTTTCCTTCCTAAATGGCCAGTGCATGGAGCTAAGTCCGCAGTTCACTCTCCTCGATGTCCAGAAGCCGGCGTTTCAGGGTAACAATTCGTGCTAATCCCTGCAGTTAAGATAGGCTAAGACTGAAGTACAATGACTACCCAGCACTCTGTGTCATACTGTCTTTAGTGTTGCATTTAGTGTTGAGCACTATGTTGTGTTGGATTGTGTATTGAATAGGCTTTTGAGCGGTGTGTTGAGCATTTTAGGATGGTGTTGCATTTATTGTTGAGCACTGTGTAGAGTAGGTTGTTGAGTATTTTGTGGTGTCGAATTTAGTGTTGGACAGTGTAATGTATGTTGTGTTGGGTTATGTGTTGAGTAGGTTGTTGCATGTTTTGTGGTGATGTTGCATTGAGTGTTGAGCAGTACGTTGAGTAGGTTGTTGAGTGTTTTGTGGTGCTGTTACATTTAGCGTTGAGCACTATGTTGAGTGTTGTGCTCATGGTTTGAGCTGTACGTCTGCTTATATACAGAATGCCGCGATTTCAGCCTGGACGCTGTGATTCTATTCGACGACTCACAGAGCATCAAAAAGCAGGACTTTGCCACCATGATCATCTTCATCAAGAATATCATCAGAATGTTCACAGACCCCCGCACGCAGGTGAGCTTCTTCCACCTGCTCGGGCACGTGGATCTCCTGCAGTGCAGAGACAAAAGGTTACAAAACAAGATGTGTTGATCTTTGGTTGTGCTAAATGATTGTTAATCAGAAGAGTGTATCTAGCCTAATTAATGCTTGGTTATATAATGCGTCTTGGCCGATCAGATTGGGCAGATAGCGCTAAATACAAGCATAATCGACGCCCAAGAGACATCGTGATCTGATTAGTCGAGCCATTCGCTGGGGTTCCGGAACGTATTTGGCCACATGTCTTTTGAAATGTAAGTGGTATTGTGTCCTTAAATAACCATGACAGAGGATGACAATAATAACTGTGCCTGGGACCACGGCAGAAGTGGCTTAGGCAGTAACTAAATCTGAACACAAGTGGTCAGCTGGACACCTTGCAGTTGCATGCTGTCTACTTCTGATCTGAGCACCCAAGACGTAGTGTAAACAGTTCCTTTGCTGGGACTGGAGCCAGCACTGTTCTGGGCAGAACTATACTGGCTGATGTTTCTCCATCTTTTCTCCCACTCTCTTCCCCTCCATCTTCTCCCTTCTGCTCCAGGTAGCAGTAGCTCAGTACTCCACCAGCTATTTCGCCGTCTTCCACTTTGAGAACTTTGCTGTCGAACGGAACCCGGATGTGCTGCTCAGAGAGGTCCATCAGTCCCAGGGGCAGACCTTCACCCCGTCCGCCATCCGCTACGTTCTGTGAGTTCAGCTTTAGCATCACTGCTGCGTCACATACAAGATCTCCATGTGTTTGTCTGTCATCTTCCTCTAAAGCAAAACTGTCCACTCAAATCCGAAACTCGAAAATTCTTTATCGGCAGAGAAGCAACAGTATTTAAACAGGATAAACATCCACCTATGCTACCTTTCATTCTGGTCATGGTCCTTGGGGGCCTGGAGCATATCTCAAGCCGATGTGATTCTAGAAACCATGAATCCTACTAAGAGTGTAATGATACAGTCCACTTAGGGTTCAAGGCTCACGATTCGATACACTCACAACCTTTCACGATCACAAGATCTCGCAGTTGATATGTATTCCCTTTCAGGCATGCACATTTAGAACTGGCTTTTTTTCTTGCAGTTTTTTTCCATATTCCAGTGCAAAACACACAAATAAAATCTCAAAGTAAAACTGAACTTATGCCTATTGCGCCCTCTTGTGGTAAAATTAATAAATGATTTTACGCCATGGTACCCTCTTGCACCCCTCAACCCCTCACTGTGTCACTAAATTCATGGGAAATTGACCTGCTGTATGAATTTGCTCTCGTTTCCACGTTGAGTAAGTGAAGAGTAGCACCTTAAACTAGTGTTTCCCATTCTGGTCCTTGGGGACCCGCAGCCTGGGAACTGGGAGGGAGCAAAAATGTGGACGAATTGGCACCAGATTAAGAAACGCTGCCTTGAACAGTTTCCCCAGTTAAATGTGTGACCATCCGACACATTTCCTTTTCTCAGATATTTTCACGTTGGGTTTTTTTTTTGTGAAACAGACAGCAGATGTGGCATACAACTGACCAGAGAACCTTAGTGAAAAAACAGTTTGGAAGCCCATTGTCTCACAGATTTGTAGGAAAGTAGAGCAGGACCTTCAGATGGCCGGAGGGGGCAAGGAGGATTTGAGGAGCTTTTTGATGGAGATGAGTGTCTGTCTGTTAATGAACCTATGAGCCAACGCCAAGGATTTTAAGTAAATGTCAGATGTGCTGTCGCGTTTTGATGATGCTGGCACAAGCAGAGCCAACGTGACACCTCACGTTGTTGCGGACGTGCATGTTGCTCTGAATCTGTGAGTGTTAGGGCTGAACCATCTAGGAACATCGTACAATCTTCCTTGTTTCTTGCCACAATCTGACAGTGCACCCTTCAGGTGAGGCCTGTGGATGAAGGTACATCTCTGCCTTTCCCTTAATGACCAACCCCTCACCTCTCCTTCCCGTAGCACGGAAATGCTGGTCCAGGAGAGGGGAATGAGGCCGGACTCCAAGAAACTGCTGGTGGTCATCACCGACGGTAGATCCAATGACCCCAGAAACACTTTCGATGCAGTGATACCGCTAGCGGAGAAGATGGGCGTGGTCCGATATGCCATCGGGGTAACTGTGTTCCAAGCAGGACCAGGAGGTCGTGAGTTTGATGCTGGTGCTATGGTGACACTCACCTATACCCTCACCTCCCAGGTCGGGAAGGACTACTCCATCGGGGAGCTGCGGCAGATCGCATCCTCTCCCAGCAACGTATTCGAGTCGGACAGCTTTGATGCCCTCAACTCCATCCAAGAACAGGTGAAGGAGAAGCTTTTTTCCATCGAAGGTAAAGTATTTGGACCGGAGTTGAAGGAATTCAAGGATCGGATCGTTTCTCCTTAAGGCTAAGCGAGCCAGTCTGGCGCTCGGTCAAGCAAACAGGAATCACGTGCCCAAGCATTTCGTTAAGGGACTAGTGACACAGCACAGGAACCTCCAGTTCCTCAAGAAAAGTCTCCGCTGTCCTTAAAGGGACAGCACACCTTATGTAAACCATACTGTGGGCGTCTCATCATGTCATCGTATCCGCTGTGTCTTCCGTATTTGAAAACGCTTTATATTATCCAGGTACCAGTAAGTCCACCTCCACAGCCTTCCAGATGGAGCTGTCCCAAGGTGGTTTCAGCACCCTGCTCACACAGGTATTTGTACGGGAGCAGCACCATCTCCTCAACCTTCTCCACCTTCCACCTCTCTGGCTGGAGGGGGCCTTCTGCCGCATCGCCGCTACATCTTCGGGATGTTCTCGAACATTCTGAGTCATGTTTTCTTTTTCCTCTCCCCAACAGGACACTAAGTTGTTTGGAGTGGTGGGGGCGTATGAGTGGTCAGGGGGCATTGTGGAGCAGCCTCCTGGGGCTAATAGCTCCTTCATCAACGCCTCGGCGCAGGAGCCGGACATCAAGGACTCTTACCTGGGTGAGCATCGTGGGCCTGAGAAGCTAGCACCCCCCACCCCCCCCCCTTCCTGTTATTCTGAGGTGCTAATTCTTCTTTATTTTTCGGGGCTAAATTGAAAACCGAAACTGCCGTTCACCTGCATCCCCTATTGGCTTGGGCGGGGGGGGGGGGGGGGGGCTGGATTCAGTGAGTGTTATTCGAAAGTGACAGAGAGCAGATGTGAGAGAGCAGGGCTTTATTTACGCGTGTGTGGTTAGCATTGCATTGCGCCCATACAGCCCCAGTCACTCTCTGCTGCGTCTGGTCACTTCCTGTCAGGTGCCGATCGCGTTCTTTACTCAACTAAGCTGTAGTGCCTCTTCACTTCACTGTGCAATACTTTTGTGCAATACTTTTGGATCAATACTGGAAATGTGCAATTCCCTTGTATTCTTCTTATTCCTATTTATTCTATTTATCCCTTTTGTATATTTTATTTGTCTTTGTATCTATATATGTGTATATATACAACATTTGGTCACGTTGTGTAACTTCTGTCGGTGCTGTGCTCTTGGAAACCGAATTTCCCAGAGGAATCTACCCGAGGGATTAATAAAGTTTCTTTCTATCTATCTATCTATCTATCTATCTATCTATCTATCTATCTATCTATCTATCTATCTATCTATCTATCTATCTATCTATCTATCTATCTATCTATCTATCTATCTATCTATCTATCTATCTATCTATCTATCTATCTATCTATCTATCTATCTATCTCTCAAATACAAAGACACGTGACTGTTAACACACAGCCATTTCTCCATTGTCTTACTTTATTAATTATACCTATAGTTGCAGTATGCTGTGTGCTTGTCTATGGTAGGCTGCTTTAGTACAGCCTGTCCCCCCCTCTGTATCGCCATGTGGTACGGCCCATCTCCCCCTCTGTATCTCTGTGTTGTATGGCCGGTCTCCCCCTCTGTATCGCCATGTGGTACGGCCCATCTCCCCCTCTGTATCTCTGTGTTGTATGGCCGGTCTCCCCCTCTGTATCGCCATGTGGTACGGCCCATCTCCCCCTCTGTGTCGCTGTGTTGTATGGCCGGTTTCCCCCTCTGTATCGCCATGTGGTACGGCCCATCTCCCCCTCTGTATCGCTGTGTTGTATGGCCGGTCTCCCCCTCTGTATCGCCATATGGTACGGCCCATCTCCCCCTCTGTATCGCTGTGTTGTATGGCTGGTCTCCCCCTCTGTATCGCCATGTGGTACGGCCCATCTCCCCCTCTGTATTGCTGTGTTGTATGGCCGGTCTCCCCCTCTGTATCGCTTTGTGGTACGGCCCATCTAACCCTCTGTATCTCTGTGTTGTATGGCCGGTTTCCCCCTCTGTATCGCCATATGGTACGGCCCATCTCCCCCTCTGTATCGCTGTGTTGTATGGCCGGTCTCCCCCTCTGTATCGCCATGTGGTACGGCCCATCTCCCCCTCTGTATCGCTGTGTTGTATGGCCGGTCTTCCCCTCTGTATCGCCATGTGGTACTGCCCATCTCCCCCTCTGTATTGCTGTGTTGTATGGCCGGTCTCCCCCTCTGTATCGCCATCTGGTATGACCCACACCTCCCTCTGTATCACCGTGTGGTTTGGCCGGTCTCCCCTTCTATATCGCAGTGAGATACAGCCTGTCTCCCTCTCCAGGCTACTCTTTAGCAGTGGCCCAGGTGCATGGTAGCATGGTGTACTTCGCTGGTGCTCCCCGGTTCCGGCACATGGGCCTGGTGCTGGGATTTCAATGGCAGCCCACCCAGAACCAGTGGGCCATCACTCATCGGATCTACGGGACGCAGGTACAGCCAGCTGGGGACCCGTAGAGACACATACACATGTGCTGTGAATAAACGGCCTCACATTTAATGTTAATTCAGTCACATACAGTAAATGCGATGCCTCCTCCTCTTCTTCCTCCTCTTCCTCATCCGCTTTTCTCCACATCGCTCTGCATCCATGTCTCTCCAGCTGGGCTCCTACTTCGGGGCAGTCCTTGGTGTGCTACCCGTCTCGGGCCAGGCCGGGACAAACCCGGTGCTGCTGGTGGGGGCACCCCACTTCCACGGCCCGGGAGTGGGAGGGGAGGTGCGGCTCTGTGCCCTCGATTCTGGGGTAAGGCCTCCTGCACAGGGGGGGGGGAGGTATTTACTGGGAGTAAACGTGTAAAATTATAAACCGTTTTAGTTAAAAATACATGAAGGCACCTTCACGGCCCTGTGCCCACCCAGCCTGCAGAATGCCCCCGCTTCCTCCGAGGCTCCCCCGGGAATGAGATGGGTCAGTTTGGGGCGTCTCTGTCCACTACGCCTGACCTCAGCGGGGACGACCTTCCTGAGGTGGCGGTGGGGGCACCGCTGGAGGATGGGGGGAGGGGTGCTCTGTACCTCTTCCTGAGTCGTCCGGGAGGCCTTGACACGAAGCACAGCCAGGTCTGTGCTCCCTTTCAGGGTCGCCGTGTCCAAATGTACAAACTGATACTTTTCGTTTGTAAATTTTAAGTCTTTGCATTACCGCTTGCTGCAGAATAACCACTGCTATCGCATTCTCTGTGCAGAGGATTCTGGGAGCGCGTTTGGACCAGAAGCTGCACTATTTTGGGTTGTCCCTGCACTCAGATGGGGACCTGAGCTCGGACGGGCTGTCGGACTTGGTAGTGGGGTCTCGAGGTGCCGCCATCGTGCTGAGGTACGGGTCAGTGTGAAGAAGGGCGACGTTCTATGATTTAAAGCGCCCCCTGTCTGCTCGGAGGAATAAACTCACTCTCCTGGATTCCTCCAGGTCGCAGCCAGTGGTATGCGTGCGGCCCGCGGTCACGCTGCACCCCGCCGTCATTCCGCAGGACGCCTTCCACTGCGCGGCCTTCCATGATTACAGTGCGCCCGTCTCCATGGCGACAGTGTGCGTTACTGTAGTCCCAGTTCACACGGGGAGAGTACGAGGTGTGTTCTAATTCCGAAAGTGAAACCGACTAATTACCCGACATAGTTAAAGGTCAACCAGCCTGGGCTGCTGCAGATGGAGATTCACTGTGTATCTCTCACTTTGTGTGATGTTTGGTTTCTGCGCCCACGTGACCCCAAGGTCCCTTTCCGATGGAAGTGTCCATGTCGATGTCTCTGGACAGTGGGATGGAGCCTCCTCGCCTTCACCTCGTCAAATCCTCCTGGAGAGAAAATGTCTCAGAAAGCACTGCAGTGTGCTTCAACGTGACCATCAACATCCCGGTCCGTGTGTGTGTGCGTGTGTGTGTGCGTGTGCGCCTGCACAGTTATGTACTTCTGTTTCACTTCCATCAGTGGTGATTTTCACGTCGTAATGCACTTAATTAAAACAAAAAAGCGGAAGAATGGTTTACATTTTGCACTCACCACATCGTCAGCAGTTCCACTTGTATTAGAGCGCTGAAATATTTTGGCAGACCTCTCTCCCCCTCCCTGACAGGAGTGTATATCTGACTACACGGCTGTGCCTTTCTCGGGGGAGCTCACAGTGGGGGGGCACCAAGTGGAGGGCACGGGCGGGCTGAGATCTGTCCTGAGCCCCAGCTGCCCCACCTCCTTCACACACCCGGTCAGCAAGGCCTCTAAGCACACACATGCGTGTCACATACGTGTGCGTGTCACCCAGTGTAACTCTGCACGTCCCTGTCTGCCAGGTGTCGCTGGAGGAGGTCTGCGGTGACGACTACGTGTGCGTCTCAGACCTCCAGGTGACCTTGAACGTCTCCAGGTGAGACCTGAGGGGACATCCTTATTTACTTATACTGTCCCTAAATCCCTTACACAAGTCAGATTTTACGGTAAGTCAGATTTTACGTTAAGTCAGATTTACGTTAAGTCAGGTGTACCTTCCCGTACTATTCAGGAGACCTTACAGTAAAATTCAAACAACACAAATAATCCTAAGATGTATCTCTGCTGAATCACTATGACATGGTTCCTGACTGTGCGTTTCCCCTGTCCTTCAACGTTCTCGTATCCTTGCTGTTGATGGTACCGCCGCCATCTGCCAGGTCCATCGTCCTCATGGGCTGCGTTCTGCCACTAAGCTAAAGTGCTAATGCGTTAACCCCATCAACCAATCCGTGTCTTCTCGATTCCAGCCTAGTGGTCATCAAAGCGCTCGATTTCCCGGTGGATCTCGTGGTCCACGTGTCCAACCAGGGTGAAGACGCGGCAGGGGCGGCCCTGACGCTGACCTCCCCGTCCTCGCTGTCTTTCAGCCAGGCCACTAAGGTCAGTGGGCTTGATGGTACGGAGGTCGCCGCTCGCCGTCACTGCGGATCGTGCTGATGTCAGTTCTCTTCTCTCCACAGGGATTGGGGCAGGTCAGTCTGCGGTGCACGTCCAACCGTCTCAGTCTCAGCAACGTCACACAGACTGTCTGCCAGCTGGGCTCCTACGCGCTCAGGCAGATGATGTCGGTGAGTGTGCATCACCCAGAACCTTCCGTCGAGTCCTACCCGCGGCACTTGCCAAACTTGGCCGTGTGTCCTTTATTTAAACATCTGGTGAACGAATGGGTGCATTGTCAGGAGGTAACAGCCCTGGGTGAAAATTGGATTGTTATGTGGCCAACCGAACACTTTCCCCGGGGTTGCACTCTTAACTGGCAGAGTAACTCTCTGTGCACACAATGCACACAGTACTTGCTCGCAGAACCTGCAGTACTAACTCCAGTACATCAGCATACTCAGAGTACTCGCTCTTCACTCCAGATGGCTGTGCGAGTCTCACTGCAGGTGTCTGATCCTATGCAAGTGGAGGACGGCATGACTGTCACCGTGTCCATCAGCAGGTATCATTCCGTTAAACCGGCAACATTGCGAAGCCTGAGCTCTCAGGGGCGTTTCTGCGTTTCTATGCACTGGTCTGCGCTGGTAATCTCCTGCTCCATTAACAGGTCACATGCATTGGTTGTCTCCGCTCTGTTCTGTGTCCTCCACAGCACGAACGAGAACAACACCACCCTCCAGGACAACTCGGCTGCCAGCCTCATTTCCACGCGGCTCCCTGTCAACGTGCTTCTTAAAGAGTGGGTACAGGGGGTGCCTTCGTTCCCCGGCGGCTGCCCCCCTGCAGCATCTGTGCCACTTGCCCTGCCCCCACTGTCCTGTGCGTAGGTGTCACTTTCCGGAACCGCCGGCGGTTCTATGAGAACTGACACCGAACCTGTCTTTCCTGTTCATGGATGTGTTTGTGCGTTGGCTTCAGTGAGGGGATTCCACCTGCGTGTGTATGTCCCCAGTGATGTGTACGTCCCCAGTGATGTGTATGTCCCCAGTGATGTGTACGTCCCCAGTGATGTGTACGTCCCCAGTGCATGACCCTCAGCCCGTCCACAAACTGGTGCTAGTCTGGTCCTTCATGTCAGCCATATTGCTTTAGGAAGGACTCCACTCATTACCTGAACTTCCCAGAGAACATCACGCTGGAGCACGCGTACATGGTAACGCCACCGACCGTTGGCGTGGAATGATGACATTTAGGTTGCTCGAATGTCCACCGGAGGAAGTAACGGGGCCTGTGTTCCTCCCCCAGGTGGAGAACGTTGGGGAGACGGAGGTCCCTCTCAACGTCAGCTTCATTTTGCCTCTTGATCTGGGCTCTGGCTTCAGGTGGAATGTGTCTCTCAGGAAAGAGGTCAGTGCAGAGCCCTTCACCCCAAATCCCTGTCCTGCCATCTGCCTGGTGTGTCTCCGGCTTTGTCCATCTTACCAGTAACCCAGTGACAAAGTGACCTTCTCTATCTCTGTCTGTCTCTCTGTCCCTGTGTCTGCCTTCAGGGTCACCCCACTACCGCCTGCACCAACACCAACATCTCCACCCCCTCTACGCAGGTGAGCTTTATTTTTACTTCACTTCCCGTTCATTTCCTCATCAGTCTCCTGTATCACGATCATACTGTGAAGCATGAAGACGCCCTTGAGCAAAGCCACTTCCCGAAGCACCATTAACACCCTCCCCCCCCTCATCTGTTAGCACTGCAGCGTCCCACCCTGCCGCCTGACTTACTGCGTTGTCCCACGTCTCCTACCGGGGACCCACATCACTTTCACGTTCGACGGAAACGTCAGTTCAGACTTTGAGGTGAAGCTGCTTGCCCCACTCCGCCCTCAGCATCGACGTGTCACTGTATCAGCCTGACTAACAAGGTCTTCCTGCTGCTCTCTGGCGCCCCCGCAGGTCCCGGGGGCCAATGTGCGAGTGGCCACCTGGGCCAACATGTCGTTCGACCAAGCCCGGTATATCCAGTACCCCGCGGACCTGGCTCAGAACCACTCCGTAAGTAAGAACAGCAGCGGTCCGGTGGGTCCATCCTGGGACCTGCGCCTAGCTGTGTGAGACTCATGACATGTTCCTTACAAGATGTGCGTCGGTGTCCCCACTAAACAACAGCTGCTCTTCATACTCAGCTTGTGACTGTGCTGGAAACAGCCCCCAGAACCAACAAGGCTGCAGTCATCGCCGGCAGCATCTTTGGGTCGCTGCTGTTCCTGGTCGTCATCGCCATCATCCTCTACAAGGTGAGAAGCTGGGCTGGAGGCACGGGAGGGGGTGGGGCTGGAACAGGCGTAGCAGGTCACAGTGCTAATATCAGGGTCATCATGAACATCAGTCCAGAGGCCAGTGGTGTGACCTACTCAGAGTACCATGTCCCACCAGAGAACCTTCCAGTCACATGACCCACTTTCACTGTCGTGTCGTTGGAGCTCCAGCATTCAGGGAGTCCTCCCGCCAGCAGGGGTCGCCATCTGCCTCTCCCTCCTAGTCATACCAGCCCTGTCAGACCTTCCCTTCCAACACTCATCCTGCTATCTTGCACCGCCATTATTCCATTATGCACCTACTGGGGTTGTCTCACCATCTGCCATAATTTGCCCTCTGGAACTGTGTAATATTTCTTGTTAATGCTCCATCGATGGTAAAGCGGAAATAAACTGAACTGAAATTGCATCCCACACATGCTGGCCAGTACTTGTGTTACTTTATACACATGTATAGGCATGAATAAGTGTAAGAGCCATATGGAAAGAATAAGTTTTTGTTGTTTAAATTATTGTGTTACCCATTAGAATATGTGTAACAGTTTTGTTTAGTTCATTATTGTGGAGGGCATTCGTTAGTTTATTGGGTGGAAAGCGCTTGAGTAAAAGCGCAAAATGTGTCACGTGATATATTTTTTTATGAGACGGTCAGGTGTAGAAGTAATACAGTTTTCTGACTGACTACGATTAAACTCAACAGATTGATTAGGGGAAGTATAAACATCTTAAACATTTTGTTTCTTTTATTAGTAAATGTTTTTTTAAATGAAGATTTTGAGTTCGGGAATTCTTCTTCGCGTCAGACCAGTCACTAAACACCTGCTCCGTTGGTGGCTTACAGAGGAAAGAGTGCCACTTATAAGTATTATTAAAACATAATTTCCTAAAAATTAGTTCTGTATCCAGACGCCGTTTCACCTGTACCGTTGCCCCGGTGACCGACGGTCAGCCAATCGCTTTTAAGATTTACAGAGCCATCACTGACGAGGGTCACCACCTCACCATTTCCCTGTTTTTCTCCTGTACTACCCTCCCCTCTCCAAAAGATCGGCTTCTTTAAGTCCAAACATGAGAATGAACCCGAGACAGAGGGACCCACGTCGCCCCCTGATGACAAAGAGACGGTACTGTAGCCCAGAGCACCCAGCTTTCATAAAAGCACGCTGAAGCTGAAGCTGAAGTCCTGCACTGAGCCAGCAGTTTACACAGCTACAGCTGCCCGGCAGTGTGGTGTCCTCACGTGTGCCTGTGTGAACGGCATCATCTGTGTCTCTTTTTACTAGACAGAAACACCCCCCACCTTTATCTTGGTTCGCCTATCCTGGTGCTTTTTAATTTATTGACATCTTAACATCACTATTTTGTGACACTGTGCTTGTGTTCAATTCCGGCTTTTTTACTCATGTGAATAAAAGGGATCTGAACATAAGCCGGGTTCTGTGGTAATTCTGTGGAGCGGCTAGGTGGGGCTTCGACCCTGCAACCTTCTGGTGAGTTTTAAGGATCCGTGGAGCAGACAGAAGCGTTATCACAACTCGCCGTCATCGCCGACATGCAGAAATCAATGAATGTGTCACAAGTCACGACCTTGCGATTAAAACACACCCAGGATGCAGGGTAGTTTACTAGAAACGCAACTGAAAGACAAAACAGGAGGGACATTAGCATATTCACACGCTGAACTGTTTACATACTGCACAAGCACTGGGAGTTCAGCTGCTGGACGCGTAGCTTATTTTTAACAGTAATTAGACATTCGAGTGGCTGGACGGCCAGAGCAGGAGCTGCTGCCTAAATAAAATTATTCCATCGCTTCCTGTTCAGAGGACGGTGAACAAATAGAGAATTACGTGAGTAGCATAAGACACACGAGTAACAATGATAAACACTGCTTCATTCAGTTTGAGTAATCCCAGGTTATGCCGGCAGTGCAGGAGGGTTCTCTCGTCTCGCTAACCTCTGACCTCCAGTTTTGTAACAAAGGGCGGCATTTGGACAACCCAGCAGCCACAGAAATGGAGGGAGGGAGATTCCTTCGTAAGTCTGAGAGAACGTGCTGGAGATCAGCCACAGACACGAAATTAGCTTCGTTTATGGGAAACAAAAAAATGCATGATATGACTTTCCAAAAAAAATAAAGCAACTGTTACAGGATGACCAAGCAAATCTGCGTACCTGCTTTTAAAAATTTTACAGCATGTTAATACTTACCAAAACCTTCTGCCCTTTATTCATAACAGCGTAACATTAGTAAATATTTATATATCATACAACTCCTTCAGTTCCCTTCTGATCCAGATCAAACTCAGACCTCATTAAAACCCAAAAGATTCCATATTCACCTAAACACACTGTCCAGGAAGCAAGTCAGGGTGTGTGTGCGCAGTGTGACCACACACAGGACAGGCACTGTGCACGCGTGTGTGTGTGTGTACAGAACATTAGAAGCCCAGGGGGTTGGGGGTCACAACTCCCCCGTTTTCCACCAGCGCTGCAGAGATGTTTTTGATGTTCCTGTAGATCTGTTTGCTGGAGCTGGACCTGAGCTCCTTCATGTTCTTCATGATCCTGTCATGGGCCTGAGGAAGAGGAGGATGGACAAAGAACTGGTGAACAAAACAGGCGAGATGAGATCATACCCAGCTGGTCGAGAGTTTAAGCTGCAGGCCCTGTACTGGCTCTGCTGTTGGACCTTTTTGCCCGGGTAATTAATCACAACTGCCTCCGGCTGGAGATACATGCATCTGCTGGGCAGGTATGACGAATCAAAGCATGTGAAGGAGGAGGATGGGATGCAGGCCTCACCTCCACACACCAGGTCTCACACAGGATCTTCTCGTGCTGGGCGGAGGGGAGACCCTGACTCAGCGAGCGGGAAGCCCTGAGAAATAGATAAGAATCATCACAGGACGGGTCGCGGAACCGATAACCGGACGGGAGCGATCAACGCCAAAATTCCAGGAGAGGAACTACAGATTAGCGCCAAATCCCCCCCCCCCCCCCCAAAAAGAAAACCTTGCTGAATTAATCGCTACATCATATTCTCTACATCAGCCAAGGTATAAAAAGAACATGATCAGGAGGATATAACACTGGATAATGTGACCATTAGCCACTGTGACGCGGTTAGACGCCAGGGCTGCGCGCACACACACACACACACACACACACACACACACACACACACACACACACACACACACACACTCTCTCTACCTGGAGAGCACGACCACCATCGCATAGAGATCGATGGCTCCGTCCGCCACCCTCTGCAGCACCAGCTGTTCATCTGGAAAGAGGAATGGGATTGCTATGACAACAGCAGGGAGCCACGGCATATCTGGATGGCTTCAAGCTCTGGGGCCTGGCGTGGCCCTTTAGCGCCCCCTGGTGGTGAAACGTGGAGCTGCTCGGGACACAGGCCGGCCTCTTACCAATAATCTTCTTGCCGTGTTTCAGCAGCAGCTCCTCCACAGTGAGGCCGAACTGCTCGATGGCCTTCACCACCTGCGGTGGGGACACCCAGCGTGAGCGGTGAGGGGCAGGGTTAGACGGTGAGAGGACACGGTTTAGCAGCAGGTGGCTAAGGGCCACAGGGGCCCGTCCTTCTTACCAGGTCCCCGCTCTGGGCAAGATCTGGATGCACAGTCCCCTGCAGCGTGAGCCCTGAACTCAGACCCGCCTTCCTGCACACGCAGAAAAGAAGCACGGTCATGTGACCTGTCCTGCTGGAGGCTCGCAATGCATGCTGGGAGTGTGCGGATGCACTCACCTCCTGACCCTTTTGCCGATTTCTCCGGTCAGCAGTCCCAGGTTGCCAACTGGGTTCTTCAGCGCCTTCTGCAGGCCCTTCAGCTCATTGCCGGCATTCTGCCGACAGAAGACAACCCTTTATGTCACGTGTCCTTCCCCAATTGACCACAAGGGGGAGCGCGTGCGCCGCCCGCTACCTGGAAGCCGTTGAGCGCCACGAACAGCCGCAGGATGTCGTTGGTCCCCTCGAAGATCCGGAATATTCTCAGGTCCCTCATCACCCGCTCGACGCCCGCTTCCTGAACACGGAGCGCGTCAGCCAGGTGGCGGCGGTACCTGCACGCATGTAACACGCGCACGGCGGCGGCTCGGCCTCACCTTCATGAAGCCCATGCCTCCCAGTATCTGGATGCACTCGTCCGTCACGTTCCAGGCCGCCTCCTACCAACAAAGACCCACCACCGTTCAAAGACCCCCAGACGGGCAGACCCCCCTTCCCGGCACAGCTGGCACTCTATCGGGGGTACTTACGGAGGCGAAGATCTTGCTGATGGCGGCCTCGATCTGGAACTCCGAGGCCCCGCTGTCCATGTTGCCGCTGACCATGTAGGCCATGGACTAGGGGGGGAGGCAGGAAGGAATTAGAAACCTGCAACAGCGACGCAGGTGGAAACCCTAAGGCGGCATGATCGCTCGCGGCGACCGACCTCAGCGACATAGTGCAGCATGGCCATGCGCGCCATCTTCTCCTGGATGATGCCATAGTTGTGGATCTTGTTGCCAAACTGTGTCCTGTTGACAGCGTGGTCCACCTGTTATTGGGGGTGGGAGGTCAGTGTGAGGCACGGGGGGATGGAATCGTCCTGCTCCTCCCCTGGTGCCTCTGATCCCACCTCCCGGGCACCAGCAGGGGGCGCTGTACCGAGACAGGCCGCCTACCGCCTTGGCGATGACGCCCTTCATGGTGCCCGCCAGGGCCGCCGCCATGCCGAAGCGCCCGTTGTTCAGGATGTTCATGGCCACCTTGAAGCCGCCGCCCACCTCGCCCAGCACGCACTCGGCGGGCACGCGCACGCTGTCGAAGTACACCTCAGCCGTGTTGGACGCCTTGATGCCCATCTTCTTCTCTTGGGGGCCACTAGGGGGCGTGAAGCACAGAGTGAGGGCAGGAAGGATTGGAACCAACCAGAATGTGCCATTTACAAAGGATGGAGAAGAAAAACATTAAAACAAAAATGACAGCACCCTCACCCTCCACCTCCCCCAATCCACGCCCCCAACCAGCCCCCCCCCACCTCGTCACGCCGCCAAAGCCCCTCTCCACGATGAACGCCGTGATCTTGTCCTTCATCTCCCCGGTCTTCTCGTCCTTCACCGCAGTCTTGGCGAACACGGTGAAGATCTCGGCCAGGCCGCCGTTGCTGGGCGACACAGAAGCAGAGAGCGTCACGCACGTCCCTGCAAGCATCACACGCGTGTGCGAGCCTGAGCGTGTGCGCGTACCGGCGATCGAGCACGTCCCTACCTGATCCAGATCTTGCTCCCGTTCAGCGTATAGTACTTCCCGCAGGGCGAGGGCACGGCCGTCGTCCTGATCGATGCAGCGTCCGAGCCGCTCGCCGGCTCCGTCAGGCAGAAGGCGGCCACGTGCTCGCCTGCGGGGAATGGGTGTTACCACGGCGACACACAGGAGGAGGAGCCTGTGAGTGTTTATGGGAGCCGGACCTGGAGCCCGAGCTCCGCTCTGCACGCTCACCTGAGGCCAGCTTGGGGAGGTACTTCTCCTTCTGGGCCTTGTTGCCGAACAGGAGGATTCCCTTGAAGCCGATGGACTGGTGGGCACCGAGGGTGATTCCCACCCCCAGGTCGTGCATGCCCACGATCTCCACCAGCCGGGCATACTGGGGGGGGGGAGAGCATGGGGTCACTGTGAGTGTCCCATCCAGTCAGACGGGGCCATGCCCAGTAACCCCCATCAAGCCCTCCCTCTGGACTCCCTCACCTGCGTGTTGTTGAGACCGAGCCCCCCCAGGTCGGCGGGAACCTGCAGACCAAAGGCCCCCATCTCCTTCAGCCCTGCCATGGTGTTCTCCTCCACCATCTCCAGGGTCTCGTTCTTCACGGGGTCGTTGACCTCCTTCACGCGCGGAGAGGGGGGGGGGGATTAAACATGCGCCGATTACTGAGAGCTGTGACCGTGACGTAACTGCGATTAATCTGACCGAGAATAAGAAAAGTTGCACCAATGAAAACGCCACGAGTCAAAAGCCGCTTTAGTGTTTCAGGCAAAAATGCAGAGTCACATGACGTCAGGCTTTCCTTTACTTTTTGAATTGTACTGCATAGCAAAATGCTGTGTAGACAGTTACACCACAGAGGAAACCGTGAGGAATCGGAACCACTTACAGTGAAGAACCTGGAGACAGGGCCAACCAGCTCTCTGATGAACTCGGACTGCTCCTCGTTTAGCACTGCGAGAGAAAAATCACTGCTGTTACGCAAAGCTCGTTCTACAGGACATTAACGAGCATGGGTCTCTAAGCAGAATACCATCAGGGACGCTCACCCCCCCCAAAGATCAAGTTAACTGTATTTAATTTTATTTTCTATATAGCGCCAGATCACAACAGAAGTCATTTAAGGTTCCCTTTCCTATAGAACAGGTCCATACATTTTCCTTTTATTAAATAAATAACATAAGGCTATTTAGTTTCTTATTTACACCACAACTTGTAATTTTTGTCTCTACACAGTCGCGCGTTTACAGTTCTCCTCTGCTCTCTGTATCGCGCGTGGCGGAGCTCCGCCCCGATGCACATGCACAGACACGTGCACACACACAGGTGAGCACACTCCCACCAGTGGACGGAGAGCGCGCATCGGAAAATATGTCACGTCAACCACATAAAAAGCAGACAAAAATATCGCCATTTTTTTAAAAAACATTCCAAGCTATCAGCTGTCACTTCTAAAGCCGGACAGCTAATGTATTTGCAGGTCGAGACAAACATCCGCCAATAGGCTGCAAGGAGACCATCTTGCAGCCTGCATGCGGATCTCAGTAAATGGGCCAGACGTCTCTGACTTCCCATATGAAGAGGCTTTAGAAATGTTCTTCCAGAAAGATACTGCAGTGACAAAAGCTGCACACTTTGTGGATAAAAAGAAATGTTTTCATGTTTAGTTCAGTTGTTATATTGTTATGCTGTCATTAAAAGAAGCACATTAACACCATGAATCCTGTCGATGTCTGTCTGCCCCCCCCCAGCTGTAAATCTAGGGGAAACACTGCACTGTCTCCAGAAAAAAAAAAAAACTCCACTGGATTCTCTTATATTGTTACAAAACCACCTATGAAGTAACGCTAGGACAATGCGGCAGACACTGCAATGCAGTGGGGGCACGCCACCCACCTGAAGGGAAGGGAAAGACCTGGGCGGTGCTTATCTGACCCTTGAACATGTTTACAGCAAAGGACTTGGATTCCTAAGAGAGTATAACAGGACAGGTCAGAAGTCATTCGAATAACTCGTTGAACATTCACACAAAACAACGCAAGACTTCATACAAAAACAGGAATCCTCCATTAAGCTCCGCCCCTCATCTCGACTCCACGGCTACGCGCCAATGCGTAGCCTCAGATGTCCAATCACTATCACTTTTACTTCTCGTATTCTTGCCTCCTGATAGTCTCGCGTCAACAACATACCAGGCCGACCGGTTTCCTCTCAGTTTCGGTCTTGGCAACGGTGTCGCTGGCAACCGCCGGCTTCTCCAGAACTGCCTGGAGAGGAGAGAGAGAGAGACGGCGAGATGGGAAGAGGAAGGATGCGGAGACAAGGGAACGGAGGGAGACGCAGGTGAGCCGACAGAGATATGGAGATTTCATCCCTGCGTCTCGCTGAATAGCGACCGCATGTCCTGGCGCGTTCGCAGGTATGCGGAGGTCAGGCTGCAGAACGGAGAGTCTGGCAGGACACCGCAAGGAGAAAGAGGCGTGGATCCAGAGTGCTGACAAACACACCAGCTGTTTATAGCATCCAAAGTGACTCTGACCTCGAACTGTAACCCACTTGTCTCACCGGCTTCCATTCCATGTGCTCTTACAGATGGACCACAACGCAAAAAACTATTTCTGCAGCCAGGAGTGTGATCAACTGTGCAGTAAAACTAACCAGGGTGTAATGCAAGTAAAGGCCACTAACCTGAACCTGGAAGAGTCAGTGATGTGTACAGACTGGTTAATGAATTATTCTTTCCATAAACACCACAAGTGCTCATCTGCAGTCAACTATCACCATGTCCCTGCACAATATGCTTGATATTGCTCAGGTTGAGCAATATAATTGTACCTCTGTTTGCAAACAACAGTATTATTACTATTATTAAAATAGGGACTTTATTACTTTCAGGAGTTAGTTTAACTTGATTTGTTTGCCAGTCTTATGAAAACAGCATCATAACTACCTGACAGTGTAATTTCAGCACCATACATACTACTCATTCAGTCTCGGTTAAGGACACAGATTCCTGACCTTCAAACTTTATTACAGTTAACACTTGGGTCTCTGTAGTTGAACCATTAATCAGTCGTACGTCCGACGTACATTTTTTTTTCTTTTTAAAAGGTTCGGTCAAGGCAATGTGGAGTGATTTCGTTTGCATCTCTGGAGAATGCTTTTAAAATACAAATAAACACGCGCCGACGCGTGGGAGCGCGGAGACGAGAGCGCGCACGCTAGAGCACGCCGCCACCTTCGGCCCATATTGCCGGGGTCACGTGAGTAGCGCCGCGACCTTTCCTCCAGTTCTCAAAACGATACGTCACATGGCCAACATACTGTAAATAACAATTGACGCAGACAATTATTAAACCAACGGATGCTTTAAAGATATTTACATCCGTTTTTAGTATAACATACAACTATAATACTTTAACAAGAAAGTTTGCCTTTTTGTCTCCGAAGTCGGTTTCATTCTTCTTAAACATGCCTACTACATAACATTACTTATTATATTTCCGTCAAAAGAGGACGGAATAATCCAAAAGCTAATCCTGTCCATTAACTTTACCAAGTGAAATGCAAATAAATATTTACCTCCGCGGCCTGGCTTGCATAGAGACGGGCATTCTGCAATGCTGCTACGCCGACCGGCCGTTTACACCTAAACAGAAAAAGAATAAAAGCAACAGCAGCTTTTTATGAATTATTATTACTTAGACGAATGCTTCAAAAGACAAAATCAAGAAGGGAATATGTCCATTACGATCTTACGTTACCGAATGGCGTGAAGCGAATTACCCAAAAACCATAAATATCTAAACCACTGAACAGTATAGAAACGGATAAAAAGAACAGTGACACAATTTCAAAAGTAAAAAGGTGTAATTCTATAATTGTAATCTTTAAAGCGCACGATCGGTTTAAATACTTCACAGGAAACTGAGGGGAAAGCAGACTTACCCAGCTACCGAGATGGGGAAGCGGAGAGCAGCACCGCAGAAAGCCGGACTGAGGCTCACTGTACGTAGCAGCATATTCAGTGCTATCTGATTAACACGTCCTTATGGTCAAAGCGTTAATATACAGCAGTCAGAATAGATGCCGAGCTGATCACAGTGTATTTATACCGCGAAACCGATCTGTTTCTTCGTACTGGGCTACCTACAATACCTCCGCCAAGCACACGCCTACTGTGTGTTACGTCATCACGCCGCTGTACGTCCTTCACCTAAACAGCATAGATCTGGCGCTACTAGAGGGAAACTATATACTTTTAATTTAGATGTTAATATCTGTACCTCATATGTCTAGCTGCATATGTATTTCTCATCTATATCTTAAGGCCCAGGCACTGACATCTCGGAGAACCGTTTCCTAACCCGGTCTTTGGGGGGGCCAGACAGTCTGTCACGCTGGGGATATCACCATCTAAACAAACGTTTGTATCACAGAAACTTAAAATGGCACAAATGAAAAATTCAACGGCACAAACGATTGAGTCGAGTTTGCTTACAATCTGAAACATATGAGGAGGGGGGGCAACTTCACGCAGCTGCTCCCTCTTTGCTCCCACAGACAAGAATGTTACTTGACTTAGGCTAAGTGACATGAAATATTATACTTGTCTAAAATAAGTAATCAAATATCATCTTAGATTCCTTGACGTACTTTTCACTCTAAGCAACATGTTGTTAATGTTCTCAGTGTCTGTAGAAAAAAAAACGACTGCAAACCGCACCAAAACAGAATACAAGTGTTAACTACTAACTCTGAATGATCTGAGGAGAATTCTGTCACTTTCTGTCTACTTTCTGTCTACTTTCAATCGGAATGGCAGCTTTGCCTCAATGGATGGCTGGACGCGAAAAGAAATTTTCGTCTCATTAGACAATTTAGAGCAAAAACTGCACTATTTCACACAGCGACTTTCAGCCTTTTGATGTCCACGGCCAAAATGCAAGTTTTATATGTAACGGACTAAAACTATGAAATAAATTTGGTGACGTTAAAGAATGTAAGATATTTACAAATGAGATGAGGGATTCGGGTTTACATTTCATGTATGTCCGCGGCAGTGGGCATTGCTATGGCAAATTTTGATAAAAATACAATTTTTATATATAACATATTTTTTCCCTCAAAACCAAACATTTTGCCACGGACACGTTTGTCCTTGTAGGGACAGATTGACGATTCCTGGTGCCAGCGGATCGATCGGCGATTTTCCCATTAACAGTTTTTCTTTCTGATCTGAACACAACGCACGAACATGAAAGGGTCGTAGAAGAATGGAAATATATGGTTTGCATTTGCAACCAACCCCTCCGCAAACCCCCCAGCGGAATACTGGCCGGGAACCGGGGTGGGAATCCCCAAGCTGGAAGACTGTACTGTGTCATGTTAAGACTAGCTAGCTAGTTAGCATGGATACAGAGTGCACCGGACTAAAACGGGACATTCTAAAAAGCTCAATGCGAAAAAGCTTAATATGGTTTAATGTACCAAAATAACGACCAATAATCACCAAATTTCTCAGACATATATCTTGTCGTAAATACTTTCACCTGACAAAAAAATCAAATCGAAAATGCTAGGAATATGCTAGGAATTTATACTAAGCGTTTTCCCCTCCATTGACGTCCATTATAAGGAAAGGGCAAATTTTTTATACTTGTTGTTGCAAATATTATGTACAAACCATGACAGAAACTTGAATTTTGTTGGTTTTGTTGGGAAAATATCAGTTCATAAAATACGTTACTGAGGAAACTGCGGTTGCTTTTACTCCTCCATCCATCCATTTTCCAACCCGCTTATCCTACTGGGTCGCGGGGGGTCCGGAGCCTATCCCAGTCCATCGCAGGGCACACATGCATCAATATCTTAAGGCCACACGCCATGCACGTGGGAGTACCCGGAGGAAACCCCACGATGACATGGGGAGAACATGCAAACTCCACACACACTTGAACCCGGGTCCCAGAGGTGTGAGGCAACAGTGCTAACCACTGCACCACCATATCTTGTACTCACTTTCCAATATTAACCACTAGAGGTCACTAAAATACCATGACACTTCTATATTGATTAATTCTATGAAATTTATCTTACAGTAGGGTATACTGTTTATGAACTGAACTTTGCCATTTACTGTTACATTGCAATGTTGCTTTTCACATATACCATCTCAAACATTCATACAGGTGAGAGTGATGCCATGTTAATGTGTACTTGTGTTAATTTTGCGAACTTCTCCAGTACTTTATATTCTGATCTTATTTTGACTGTGGTTATTAATTATGACATGTTTATTATTTGTGACACTGTATACACTTACCTATGTATTTCGTTATATTACCGTGCACTAGTGATCGTAAAATGATTTTTATTTTTTCAGTGCAGTTTCATCTTCTGAAACAGTGCTGTCTACCACAGATTAAGCAAAAGGGCTTTTGGAAATGCATTCTGTGTGTTTTATGTGTCTGCAAATGTGCTCGTGGATTGGGGAGGGGGGGCAATTCTTCCAGATATTTTTCCCATGTACGCAAAAGCGCTACCTGGATTACACCTGCTTGTCACGTGCAAATAAATTTCAACAGAAACCAGACGTTATCTTTCCACCCAATTTTCATACATGCAGCAGAATATGTAACCCGTGTCTCTTTGACCATCTCCCCCCATGTGTTTGGGCAAAACTCCCACTTTTAGCTTGATCCTCCCATGAATACATGCGCATGAGTAGGAAAACGACACTTGCCATTCTGCCCTCCTCTGGCATGCAGATTGCGGTTTGATGTACAAACATACCGCACATGCACAACATGCCATCTTTTTATACGCATGTTTACATGAAATTACGTCTGAGACGTACGTAGTCATATTACCGCATTCTTCCAGGGGTGCTGCACGTTAGCTGATCTTACACTGTGACCTCCAAGTAATAGAGAGCAAAATAGTGTCGGTGAAGAGAAGCATTAAAATGTATCTGTACTTGTGCCAAAGGAAAATAAAGCCGGTTGACCAGCAGGGTATTTAATGTCCTGACCTTGGGTCAGGTTCCTGAACCTGCCAGAACTGGATCAGATCCTCCTGTCTTGCATTTTAAGGTTTCTTGCGGGCGTTCCAAACTTTTTAAATTGCACTTATATTTATCCTTCTACTCGAACTTCTAATTTGGAGAGACCGATAATCGATTAGACTTTTAAACTTTCCGCGGAAGATTATCAAGCTTATTATGCTCCTTCAACCCGGACGCGCTGGCTTTTCAGCAGCTCATCTTCATATCCCCCCAATACCGCAAGAACCAACTCTTCAGCGAAACTGCACAAGAAACAGCGTGAGATTTTATTCTAAGATGGCTAGTGGTGTTGATGTGTTTTGTACTGAGTGTAGAATGTTTAGCCTTAGTTCATCCGTCAGCAATGATAGCTTAAACAATGATACCTTTATCTGTAGGAAGTGTAAGGCAGTAGAAGCCTGAGTAGTATGAGTACGTAACCTTAAATGAGGCGACACCTCCGGGATATATAGTTATGAGCACAGACCCCGACTCCATGTTAAAGGGGGAGGCAGTGAAGCAATTTATGAAAAAACACCACCAATAATGCAGAAGTCGGGATTTAAATTTACATTATTCGAATTAAGACACACAATCGACAATCATTTTTTTAACAAAAGGTTTAACTTTACACATTACATTGCATACCATTTTGGCACCCCTCAAATTAACAATATTTCGTTTTTACTTAGTGATTCATTTATAATGCGTATATCGCGCTAATGTCATGCCAGGGTCCTTTTAACGATATACGTAAATCAATTTATCTTTTAGGAGGGATTGCTGGGAAAGTGAGTACAAGATATTTATGTTCCATTATCAATTTAATGTGTGGAAATCTGTTTCAGGGGTGGTATGGTGGTGCAGTGGTTAGCACGGTTGCCTCACACCTCTGGGACCCGGGTTCGAATCTCCGTCTCGTCGGCACCGCCCATTTTCACGCAGATGGGCGTGGTTAATTTGCACACGTTCTCAACATTTAGTGTCTACATTTAACATTTATATTTAACATTTAGCATTAAGATTTAACATGTAGCATTAAGATTTAACATTTAACATATATATTTGACATTTAACATTTATATTTAAGTTTTATATTAAACATTTATATTTACATTTACCTTTAACATTTACATTTAATATTCATATATAGACATACCATTTATACTTTCATATGATAAACAATTTTGAACATAATCTACACACCCTGGGTCACATGTGTGTGGAATTTGCATGTTCTCCCCATGTCGTCATGGGGTTTCTGCTGGGGACTCCAGTTTCCCTCCACAGTCCAAAAACATGCTGAGGCTAATTGGACTTGCTAAATTGCCCGTAGGAATGCATGTGAGAGTGAATGGTGTGTGAGTGTGCCCTGCGATGGGCTGGCCCCCCATCCTGGGTTGTTCCCTGCCTCGTGCTTCCGGGATAGGCTCCGGACCCCCCGCTACCCAGTAGAATAATCGGTTTGGAAAATGGATGGATGGATGGATGAATTTATCTTTTAGCTTTTAGCATTTATCTTTTTCAACTGAATAAGGTTACACAGATTGTTGCAGACGTCAACTGTATCTATTTATTATATCAAGCTGTGTAGATTATGTTCAAAATTGTTTATCATATGTAAGTATAAATTGTATGTCTATATATGAATATTAAATGTAAATGTTAAAGGTAAATGTAAATATAAATGTTTAATATAAAACTTAAATATAAATGTTAAATGTCAAATATATATGTTAAATGTTAAATCTTAATGCTACATGTTAAATCTTAATGCTACATGTTAAATCTTAATGCTAAATGTTAAATATAAATGTTAAATATAGACACTAAATGTTGAGAACGTGTGCAAATTAACCACGCCCATCTGCGTGAAAATGGGCGGTGCCGACGAGAGCGCGCTAAGTGGTTGCAGGTTAGGGCTGATGCAGGACAACATGGCGAATTCCGCTCACTTAGAGGCCATAGAACGTGCAGTTTTGGTAGGTGTTCGCGCTGCGTTACATGGTATTTCTACACAGCCAGGAGCAACATCATGTACACATTCCACTGTGACATCGGGAAGTTATGAATGTATTTTAGGCTGGGAGGGGGATTTACCTGTTTCTCCGCCTCTCTGCTTAGATGGTATCCCAGCTTTCATGCATCACGGCAGAGCACGCACTCACACGCAATCCCTGAACAGCCCTGTCACCTGTTACGCCCATCTAGTCCTCGGATGGATCAACTGAAAATGAAAGTCAATAAATGTTTTTCATCTGAGCATGTCTGAGTCCTTGTTATGACAAATAACTCTGAAACTACACCAATTAATTTATTGTACATTCTACTTACATGCTAATTTTCAAAAACGTTCCACAACCAATTTGATGTTTACCTGTATTTCTTTGTGTTTCTTAATGTCCATGTCTTAAATGTAATTTAAATTATTCATATATTTATGTCTAAATATACTAGTCTATAGTGTAGCTAGACAAGCATCCTAATGTCAATAGATCAGAGTGGATTTGACTGCAGATGGGAGAATTCTATCTGAACCCAGTCCTAGGTAATAGGTATTACTTTGTAATACTTAGTACTATTAGT
Organism: Brienomyrus brachyistius; assembly: GCF_023856365.1. Lineage (NCBI taxonomy): Eukaryota > Metazoa > Chordata > Actinopteri > Osteoglossiformes > Mormyridae > Brienomyrus > Brienomyrus brachyistius. The sequence goes on from NW_026042310.1 coordinate 4,213,221, forward strand.
AATGAATGTGTAATAAGTCTCCCAGTCCAGCTTGGCGTTATTCTGCTATACCTGGCATTTGTCTAGACAAAGCTTAGTGCAGTTCTATGGTGGCTATTAGGCATTATGCTTATCAGCTTCCTAATACTGAACGTCTGTGTTAGTGGCTAAAAAGCTGATTCTTCTGTGCATGTGCTGTGGTTTTTCTCTTCCAAATCAAAAGTCAGATAAGCGAAACATACTAATTTAAGTGGATAAATGTCAAAAAAAAAAATCATACAACACAAACACCCGGGTTCGAGTCTCCGCCTGGGTCACATGTGTGTGGAATTTGCATGTTCTCCCCATGTCGTCAGGGTGAACTGAAGGTGCTATCGGTCAGCTGCTACATGAGATCAAAGTGTCTAAGAAACAGACTATAGTGAGGTCTGTTGAAAGGGGAGGGAAGTGTTAAATATTAACTAATGATTTATAACACCACATTTAGACATTTAGAAGCCTGTAGTTAATGATGAACAGATCATGCACAGATTCTTAAGACATTTATAAGCATGTAAAGGGTTAACTAATCATTTGTAAAAATCTTAAGCATTTATAAATGATTAAAAGGGGAAATGATCATAAACAAATCATATCTAAATGATTACTAATCCTGTAGTCAATGATGAAGAAATTATTTTACAAATCCTTAAGACATTTATTAATTTGTGTAAAACATTTACATGTGATGAATTGTTGATGTTTTAGATTTGGGTTTTTAAATGACTCGTATAATAAATTGTTACCCTGAAGTGTTTTCCACCTATGACGCCATCGCCCACTAGGCTCCGCCCAGTGTAATAAATTTGTGACCCGTGCTGGCAAAATGAGACGGAATGCGCACAGGCTAATTATGAGCTAGAGTGAAAAAATGTTAATTTTCGTCTAAAATGGAGATTTTCTCAAAAATTAGTCCATTAAGTCATCATCTATCGATCCCAATAATCAAAACAGCAAATAAATACGTTGAACCATCATAATTTGAATGTTTTGTGCGGACTTTATCTTCAGAAATTAGTCCTTTATCTTAAATTTTCATTGAAAATCCGTTTTTCTTCACTCACTCGCGGCATGAATGGGAATCCCCCAACTGATTGTTTGGTATCACCTTGAAGCGAGGCTCGCCTACTTTCTAAAAATTTGCATAGAATTTCCAATGACATCACTCTGAACCAATAGAACTCGATTTTATAAAGCCCTGTTGATATAAACAACTTCTAACGGATGTAACTCGTTCATTTTTTGTCCGATTCCAACAAACCATACATCATTTTGAAGGTTTTAAAAAGGAGAATCTAAAAATAATAATAATAACTACAACTGCATGTATAATTTTAACTACAAAAATATTTGTTGATGCATTATGGAAAAATTATGGGAGTTAAGGCCTGTTAAACTTAGCTTAAAAACTAAAATAAATAAACAAACACAGATTTCAAAGTACCGTTTCTTGAAAATGGTTCAGTGAATGTTAAGCAAATTGTGTATTGGTAATAGCTTGGGACCTTGCCTTTTAGAGGGTTTAAGGCTTGTTCATACACTATGGGAAAATTCTGAGATGTGTCCTGTCAAACTTGGCTCAAATAAGCAAATTCACGTAGAACCATAGTTTTCAAAATGCAATCGCTAGAAAATGGTACAATTGACTAAATTTTGTCTCGAAATTGCCTAGGACTTTGCCTCTCAGATAGTATATCACTTGTTTTTTGCAATATGGGAAAACAAGAACTTCATTGTATTTTAGTTTATCCTGCACTTTATAGATATGAGAGTAAATCTTGCGCCATTTTCTATGCGCGATCGCTTAGAGTATTATTTGCCATTTCATATTGTAATGTTACGTTAAGCGCGCGTGATTTGACCGTGGTCGGTATGGTGTAACTACTTTTATGCATAAATTAGGATATATAACAAAAACTGCACTGTAACCCTGAAATGAGAATTGCCGCAGTATTATATATTCATGAACAAAGGTGCGGCCACCATTACCTGTGCGACTGTATAAAATGCTCCTATACTTTCATTTTCGCATTTGTCTGTAAAACAGCAGCTTTCGAGGGTCGTTTGGAAAAGGTGAGTTTGTTAAAGAAATTGACTTATACACCGTATAAACTGTAGGCTACTAAACCCCATAACTCGTTAATTTGGTCATTCTGTAATTTTTTTCTAATTTTTGACGCTCTCTTGCGAATCTGTCAGTGATGTTCTCGAATCATTTTATATCTAAGGAACTTATGTAGATGTGTAGAAGGATTTCAAAATCTATATTAATAATAGAACTTATTCTAGCAATTGTATAATAATATTGTTAAATTCCAGATGTACTTATATTTTACCTTTAGCGTCCGTTATCCGTGTGACTATGTAAAATGCTTTTGAACTATTACTCCCACAACTATATATCTGTAAAAACTACGGCGGTCAAATGTGGTTTGGAGAAGCCGAGTTTTTTATACAAATATTTGTATATTTCAGTAGGGCGCAAAATGTAAGATATTCCAATATAACTCGTTCATTTAGTGGTTTTGTGTCCAGCTGATCCATGTTTTGTTGAAACGTCTTTGGCCGGAATTGGTCTTTACGCTTGTTTACCGACCGCGACATTCCAGGGGAATTCATAAAGATGTGTAGAAAGATTTCAACATCTGTATTAATATATTAACTATTTCTAGCAATTTTTCTTTATAAAGTAGGAAAACTGACGTTGCAATTACTTCCATTACCCCGGAGCCATGTTATAATTCACGCAAATCAGTTTATTTTAAAAGATCAGATACAAAATAGAAGAATCTATTTGACCGTAGTTTTACTTTTAAGCGATGTAATTGTTTTACGTTTATATTAGGCTATAGCACAGCATTTTAAGTCAACAACTGTACGGTAACCCTGAAATGAGAATTGCTGCAATATTAAATATTCATGAACAGTTGTGTGGCCACCATTACCTGTGCGACTATATAAAATGCTTTGAACTCCTTTCATTTTCGCAGTTGTCTGTAAAACTAGCTTTCGAGGGTCATTTGGAAAAGGTGAATTTCTTAAACAAATAGACCTATATACCGTGCAAACTGTAGCTAGTAAACCCCATATTTCGTATTATTTCTTTCTTTCTTTTTTTTCTTGAGGCTTTTTTTTGGCGGAACTGTTTGATTCCGTTGTTGAATCACGTCATACCCACGGAACTCATCTAGAATGATTTCGAAATCTTTAATATAAGACCTTATTACAGTAATTATACAACTAGTAAATCCCAAACGTACTTAAATTTTACGTTTTACTTCCGTGATCTGTGTGGTTATATAAAATGCTTTTTTAAATTCTTTCACTTTCATAATCGTCTATAAAAATGGAGGCGGTCGAAGGTAGTTTGGACAAAGTGAGTTTGTCCAACAAATATATGTAAGCTACATCTCAATAGCGTGCAAAATGTAACACACCCCAATAACTGGTTAATTTATTGGTTTCGTGAGAAGTCCTACTAAATAAAGTTTTTTGACACGCATTTGGCTGGAACAATTTACAGCAATTTAAAGATCCGGGGCTATAGGTGAAGTTTACCTGGGGTTGATTTTTTCAAGGAACATTGGCATCAGGGCGTAAATATTCGGCTTGGGGTTCATGGGGAACTCATGTACAGTAAATGTGCAGACGGATTTCAGCATCCGTATTCATATGATAACTTATAGGCCCTATTCTAGAAATTAGTTAACTATTAAATATCAACCATATTTGTATTTTTCTTTGTAAATAAGCAAAACTGACGTCGTGGAAATCCATTACCCCAGAGCGCAATTATAATGAACACAAATCAGTTTATTTTAATATACAATATATAAAAACAGAATAGTCCATTTGACCTGCCTTTTACTTTAAGCCAACTCCAAAGAAACTGTAAAAGATACTGCGTGTTGTAACCACAGTAATCTGCGTGACTATCAGAAAGACTTCTTCCTACAGTCATTTTCATAATAGCCTGTAAAACTGCAGCTTTCCCGGTCGGTTGGGAAAAACAAGTTTAACAACATATTTCTTGAACAGTGTGGGTCACGGAGCTATGCTGCTTATTAATGAGATTAATTCTGGTCTCAACCACAAGGTGGCCTTTATTGCACCCGGGTCAGTCGTACAACGCACTCGTACTGCCCACCGTGCCCGTTGATGCACACACTCCTAACACATAGGGTGGTGCGTGCACACACACACACAACCACACACACACACTAATATTTAACACCATAATTGACATTACAATGCATGTGACCAGGGAGAACTATTTACAAGGCTAGCATCAGTCCAACCTGCTGCGCTGCCTGCCGGTACCTCAGCGCTACACTGCGCTCCATCTCTGGGGTTAACTGTCCCAGAACCCCCACAAAGTCCCTGAAACGCAGGGTTCTCTGCTATTTTGTCTAACTCACGTGGTGGTGAAGTTGGGGCGAATGCTGCATACCCCCCTTGAAGCTGTGAGCACAACTGGGCAGCCTCTGGAGAGTCATTCACTGTTAAAACCTCCATCACCTTCCAGAAAAGGCCTTGGAGGGTGAAGAACGTCCCAGCCAGAGACTTAGCGGCAGGCAGCCGAGCCTCCAGCTTCCTCTAGGGGGCAGCGGCAGCAAAGCGAACTCCGGGGATACTCAGAGGTGGCTTCGGATGATCACATGAGGGGGAGTGGCACACAAGAGGATCGTACAATCAGGTCATAACACAGAGGTTAGTAATAGTAAGCTATCACTCACGGCACCTCCACACCCGCGCACTGCACTCATTCAGTGCTAAATGATAAGCAATCACACTGACACGGTGCCACGTATTGGTGCTTCACTAAGCAGAGCAATTGTGGTTTATTTAGTGTGTGTGTGTCCAGGAGAGAACTTGCTGGTTAACATTGTGAGATTACAGGGTATTCAGTTCCCCCATGTTCTCTCGTCGAGTGCTGATTAGAAATCATGACGTCATCCGCTACTGTATATTTAGACGGTTTCTAACTAGACCCAGTTATCGCGAGTACGGCGAAGGATGTAACAGGATTGTAACAGGCACCATATGAGCAACACCACTAAATATACAAAACGGAAACACAAGGTGGTCGGATGCCAAACTGAAAGGTGACTTACGGCGGGGGAGTTATACAAACTAAGAACATGTGAGGATCGGACAGGGTACACACAAGATACGGGCAAACATACACACCACGATCGAGAAGGCAACTATAGCCATAAAAATAACAGCAACAACACAAGGGCTATTTACAATTACACAGACACAGGGTTATATACATGAGCGCTTGCGAGACATGCCGGGATTTGCAGATTTCACCAAAGTACATGCCATGCGTGACAATAATTGTGATATTGCTTAATTTAATTATAACTTCATTGTAGCAACTTACTTCTTACATTTATCAACTACTGCTGACAACAAAGTCTTTGTGAGCATTCAGACATAATCCAGTTCTATTAAAACATTGTGATGCATGATTTTCTATGTTAACACACAGGTACAAAAATCTATTTTTCAGCCATCAAAAATACATTTGTGCATGTATTTAAAGACGGAACATTATTATCTTAAGCCTAAGATATAGGTTCCCCTGCTAAAACAGACACACAGTGACTCTGGACCTCAGTACAAAAAAAACGTAGTTTATTCACATGTCATTTATTTATCTGAATGGCTTTCTGCCATCTCACATACTTCTCTGAATAAATATGAGAGGGTAACATTTGCTGAAATGCAGGATATTTGGTGCCCCTTCCTAAAACTGGGCTATCAGGTCCCATGCATTGACCGTATTTCACGCATTTCAAGCAGTTCTCACACTGAGAAGTAAGGAATAACCCCCCACCACGGCGTCCCGTTATATAGGATTTATGGACGAGGTGCAGCCAATCGGAGTGGAGTTTTCCGCCGACTTCTGTCCTGAGATATAAAGAATTAATAGCCACCTACCAGCCAATCAGAAAATAGCATCAGTTTTTTCGGGGTAAATTTCAAAATAAGTTACACATGATCGCTGCAAGAACATTATTACATAGATGCGCACATGGAGTGCAGACAAGGTGGGAGTGGAAGAGCAGGATCCGATGTTCTGACGGGTTCTGCTCCCTTGTCGATATGTGCTACCGTAACGCACACCGGCGGTTGTGTGGTTCGACCGAACACCGGTAAATATTAAATTTGGCAATACAATGTGGAAAGTTGTTCTTTATTGTGCAGTAGAGTTTGAATTATTGAAGTAGTCACATTTGCATTACATGAAATAATATTTCATAATAATGACTAATGAGAATCACAATAGTATTATGAAATACAATTTAAAGATTATAGGATGTATCTATTAACCCTTCATGTTCACAGAGGCCCCAGCAGGAATCAACTGGTCTGGATCAGGACAAAAATGGGAAAGAAGAGAGGAAAAAGAAGAGCTGCTCCTGAAATGCGCCCCCCTGTGGGGTGTAATGGAAAGAGCGCTGAGAGGTAACAGTGTTTACAGCCCACTATCATGCATGTCTCTCTGGGTCTATAGTCAGGCCATAAGATAAAAGCAAACTGGGCTCCTAGCTAGGGCTGGTTCAGTGGGCAGCACTTTAATATGTGTAGCTTCATAAAAAGACCTCGCCATCTTCTGTCTTCGCCGTCTTCTTCCACAATCAGCCAGTTCTTTTATACTAGAGGCCAGCAACAGACCATCCCTCCTATACAAAATGGCCACATAACAAAACTAAACAAACAAACAAAAACATATATAAACAGGTAAAAAGGAACATCAGTCAAGTCTAGTTGTGGAGGTTTTTAACGGTGATTCTGAAAGTTTCATATAATATCTAAATTTTAGATGAGACAATTTCCTTAAAAGCTGACTGTAAATAAGTCTGTTTATATCAAGAGTTTCACAGCATATCAAAGTACATGAAGACAGAGCAGAAGGCTAAACAGCAGTGTGATGCTGTCCCCATTGTATGAATTATATTTATACCATGAGGGTTTGTTTCCTCTCGCTGCCCACAGTGTCCCGATGAAGAGAGCAGACTCCCCTGTACCCAGCTGTGTTTCCATGAAGAGTGACGAGTCAATGGATGAACCAAACAGATTCAGAGAGGGACCTTTTCCTACTGATCAAAGGTAAATGTCCATTTAAAGAAACATTGTTGATGACATTCAGACTCTCAGTGAAATGGCACAGAGACACATACAAGCTATGAGGAAATAACATATTTATAATGAATGCACCAATTTTTACCTGTAACAGATTCCATCACCTTGAGAATTTAAACAAATGTTTTGTCTGTGTTCTATATAAATAACATCTGAGGTAAATGGATGAGGATTACTGTAAAACCTGACTTTCTGCGAGCTGGAATTGAAAGTTAGTTAATAGCAAAGTGGATTTTAAATTTCAGTCCTCAGCACAGAGCTGGAAAAATCTGGTTTGCCTGTTTCCCCCCCACATGTCCATTAAAGAATGACTCGATAACAGATTGTCGTCTCGTGAGATGGATGTTTCTGTTTTGATAACAAATAATTTCACTCTCATGAATTCATTAGATCATACTCAGACGAAAGGCTTCAGTTTAACATGTTCAATCAAACTATGTGGTTTAAACAATAAACTACTATCATCAGACAAAAAAAGAGAAAGACTATTGGTTTCTTTGCCAAAGGTGACGTTTAAATACTTGCTGATTCAGATCATAATTAATGTGACACTGCAGTGGTTCTCATCCCCCGAGTATAAAATAAGATGATTTGTTGATCCCAGGGTTAAATTCTCTTGCGTTCAGCAGCAAAGTGCACAGATACAAACATACAATGTAAGACAAAGACAACGTGCAAAGACAGCAGATATAGTGCAAATAAGTAAACACTTTTAGAAGTAAACAAAATTTCTGTAGGATAATAAGTTTAAGAAGTACACAATGCATTATGAAAGAATCCTGAAAATACAATATTGTTCAAGAAATAAATATGAATAGAAATGTATGTTATTTATACGATTAAAAACAGAGCAGCTTTTACCACATTAAAAATGGGACGTTAAGGCTGGCTGTGGGGGCTGCACATCGACAGCAGGCATTGTGGTGTCTAACGGCAGCAGGCAGGAAAGATCCCCAGTAGCTTCTTAGCTCACGGTGGGGGAATGAGCCGGTGGCTGAAGGTGCCCCAAGATAGCGCCCCCTGGAGCCTGGGCTGGGTTATGGACTGGGACAGAAGGGTTAGTGCCTGGGGGCCTCAGGCTGGGCTGCAGGGGCCCTCAGAGCACTAATGGCCCCGAGTCCCAACATTTATATTGCAAGCCATGAAATGCGCCCCCCTGTGGGGTGTAACAGAAAAAGTCCTGAGAGGTAACAGTGTTACAGCCCACTAGCATGCATGTCTCTCTGGGTCTATAGTCAGGCCAGAACATGAAAGTAAACTGGGCTCCTAGCTAGGGCTGGCTCAGTGGGCAGCACTTTAATATGTGTAGCTTCATAAAAAGACCTCGCCATCTTCTGTCTTCGCCGTCTTCATCCACAATCAGCCAGTTTTTTTATACTAGAGGCGAGTAACAGACCATCCCTCCTATACAAAATGGCCAAATAACAAAACTAAACAAACAAACAAAAAGGTATATAAACAGGTAAAAAGGAACATCAGTCAAGTCTAGTTGTGGAGGTTTTTAACGGTGATTCTGAAAGTTTCATATAATATCTATATTTTAGATGAGACAATTTCCTTAAAACCTGACTGTAAATAAGTCTGTTTATATCAAGAGTTTCACAGCATATCAAAGTACATGAAGGCAGAGCAGAAGGCTAAACAGCAGTGTGATGCCATCCCCATTGTATGAATTATATTTATACCATGAGGGTTTGTTTCCTCTCGCTGCCCACAGTGTCCCGATGAAGAGAGCAGACTCCCCTGTACCCAGCTGTGTTTCCCTGAAGAGTGACGAGTCAATGGATGAACCAAACAGATTCAGAGAGGGACCTTTTCCTACTGATCAAAGGTAAATGTGCATTTAAACAAACATTGTTGATGACATTCAGACTCTCAGTCAAATGGCACAGAGACACATACAAGCTATGAGGAAATAACATATTTATAATGAATGCACCAATTTTTACCTGTAACAGATTCCATCACCTTGAGAATTTAAACAAATGTTTTGTCTGTGTTCTATATAAATACCATCTGAGGTAAATGGATGAGGATTACTGTAAAACCTGACTTTCTGCGAGCTGGAATTGAAAGTTATTTAATAGCAAAGTGGATTTTAAATTTCAGTCCTCGGCACAGAGCTGGAAATAAACTGGTTTGCCTGTTCCCCCCCCCCCCCCCCCACATGTCCATTAAAGAATGACTCGATAACAGATTGTCGTCTCGTGAGATGGATGTTTCTGTTTTGATAACCAATAATTTCACTCTCATGAATTCATTAGATCATACTCAGACGAAGGCTTCCGTTTAACATGTTCAATCAAACTATGTGGTTTAAACAATAAACTACTATCATCAGACAAAAAAAGAGAAAGACTATTGGCTTCTTTGCCAAAGGTGACGTTTAAATACTTGCTGATTCAGATCATAATTAATGTGACACTGCAGTGGTTCTCATCCCCTGAGTATAAAATAAGATGATTTGTTGATCCCAGGGTTAAATTCTCTTGTGTTCAGCAGCAAAGTGCACAGATACAAACATACAATGTAAGACAAAGACAACCTGCAAAGACAGCAGATATAGTGCAAATAAGTAAACACTTTTAGAAGTAAACAAAATTTCTGTAGGATAATAAGTTTAAGAAGTACACAATGCATTATGAAAGAATCCTAAAAATACAATATTGTTCAAGAAATAAATATGAATAGAAATGTATGTTATTTATATAATTAAAAACAGAGCAGCTTTTACCACGTTAAAAATGGGATGTTAAGGCTGTCTGTGGGGGCTGCACATCGACAGCAGGCATTGTGGTGTCTAACAGCAGCAGGCAGGAAAGATCCCCAGTAGCTTCTTAGCTCACGGTGGGGGAATGAGTCAGTGGCTGAAGGTGCCCCAAGATAGCGCCCCCTGGAGCCTCGGCTGTGTTATGAACTGGGACAGAAGGGTTAGTGCCTGGGGGCCTCAGGCTGGGCTACAGGGGGCCTCAGAGCACCAATGGCCCGAGTCCCAACATTTGTATTGCAAGCCATGAAATGCGCCCCCCTGTGGAGTGTAACAGAAAGAGCCCTGATAGGTAACAGTGTTACAGCCCACTAGCATGCATGTCTCTCTGGGTCTATAGTCAGGCCAGAACATAAAAGTAAACTGGGCTCCTAGCTAGGGCTGGCTCAGTGGGCAGCACTTTAATATGTGTAGCTTCATAAAAAGACCTCGCCATCTTCTGTCTTCGCCGTCTTCATCCACAATCAGCCAGTTTTTTTATACTAGAGGCGAGTAACAGACCATCCCTCCTATACAAAATGGCCAAATAACAAAACTAAACAAACAAACAAAAAGGTATATAAACAGGTAAAAAGGAACATCAGTCAAGTCTAGTTGTGGAGGTTTTTAACGGTGATTCTGAAAGTTTCATATAATATCTAAATTTTAGATGAGACAATTTCCTTAAAAGCTGACTGTAAATAAGTCTGTTTATATGAAGAGTTTCACAGCATATCAAAGTACATGAAGGCAGAGCAGAAGGCTAAACAGCAGTGTGATGCCGTCCCCATTGTATGAATTATATTTATACCATGAGGGTTTGTTTCCTCTCGCTGCCCACAGTGTCCCGATGAAGAGAGCAGACTCCCCTGTACCCAGCTGTGTTTCCCTGAAGAGTGACGAGTCAATGGATGAACCAAACAGATTCAGAGAGGGACCTTTTCCTACTGATCAAAGGTAAATGTGCATTTAAACAAACATTGTTGATGACATTCAGACTCTCAGTCAAATGGCACAGAGACACATACAAGCTATGAGGAAATAACATATTTATAATGAATGCACCAATTTTTACCTGTAACAGATTCCATCACCTTGAGAATTTAAACAAATGTTTTGTCTGTGTTCTATATAAATAACATCTGAGGTAAATGGATGAGGATTACTGTAAAACCTGACTTTCTGCGAGCTGGAATTGAAAGTTATTTAATAGCAAAGTGGATTTTAAATTTCAGTCCTCAGCACAGAGCTGGAAAAATCTGGTTTGCCTGTTTCCCCCCCACATGTCCATTAAAGAATGACTCGACAACAGATTGTCGTCTCGTGAGATGGATGTTTCTGTTTTGATAACCAATAATTTCACTCTCATGAATTCATTAGATCATACTCAGACGACGGCTTCCATTTAACATGTTCAATCAAACTATGTGGTTTAAACAATAAACTACTATCATCAGACAAAAAAAGAGAAAGACTATTGGTTTCTTCGCCTAAGGTGACGTTTAAATACTTGCTGATTCAGATCATAATTAATGTGACACTGCAGTGGTTCTCATCCCCCGAGTATAAAATAAGATGATTTGTTGATCCCAGGGTTAAATTCTCTTGTGTTCAGCAGCAAAGTGCACAGATACAAACATACAATGTAAGACAAAGACAACCTGCAAAGACAGCAGATATAGTGCAAATAAGTAAACACTTTTAGAAGTAAACAAAATTTCTGTAGGATACTAAGTTTAAGAAATACACAGTGCATTATGAAAGAATCCTGAAAATACAATATTGTTGAAGAAATAAATATAAATAGAAATGTATGTTATTTATATGATTAAAAACAGAGAGCAGCTTTTACCACATTAAAAATGGGATGTTAAGGCTGTCTGTGGGGGCTGCACATCGACAGCAGGCATTGTGGTGTCTAACAGCAGCAGGCAGGAAAGATCCCCAGTAGCTTCTTAGCTCACAGTGGGGGAATGAGCCGGTGGCTGAAGGTGCCCCAAGGTAGCGCCCCCTGGAGCCTCGGCTGGGTTATGGACTGGGACAGAAGGGTTAGTGCCTGGGGGCCTCAGGCTGGGCTGCAGGGGCCCTCAGAGCACTAATGGCCCCGAGTCCCAACATTTATATTGCAAGCCATGAACAGCGCCCCCCTGTGGGGTGTAAGAGAAAGAGCCCTGAGAGGTAACAGTGTTACAGCCCACTAGCATGCATGTCTCTCTGGGTCTATAGTCAGGCCAGAACATGAAAGTAAACTGGGCTCCTAGCTAGGGCTGGTTCAGTGGGCAGCACTTTAATATGTGTAGCTTCATAAAAAGACCTCGCCATCTTCTGTCTTCGCCGTCTTCATCCACAATCAGCCAGTTTTTTTATACTAGAGGCGAGTAACAGACCATCCCTCCTATACAAAATGGCCAAATAACAAAACTAAACAAACAAACAAAAAGGTATATAAACAGGTAAAAAGGAACATCAGTCAAGTCTAGTTGTGGAGGTTTTTAACGGTGATTCTGAAAGTTTCATATAATATCTAAATTTTAGATGAGACAATTTCCTTAAAAGCTGACTGTAAATAAGTCTGTTTATATCAAGAGTTTCACAGCATATCAAAGTACATGAAGGCAGAGCAGAAGGCTAAACAGCAGTGTG